>NW_016911795.1:1740589-1788232 GCF_001483705.2 Eufriesea mexicana | reverse complement strand
GCATTCCTGACAAAATTTTATTAAAAATCTAGTCGAATCTTTGCAGACTGCAAAAGGAAAATGAAAATCTTGTTGGTAAACATAGCAAGCATTCCCAGCAATTACAGAGTGAAAGTATCAATATGCCAAACAATGTTGAAGAATTACATATTAGCCTTTTAAAAATACGGGAAGATTTAATCATCGCCAAGGTTGCTCAAGAAGTTGCGCAAGAAAAAGAAGAGACATTACGATATGAAGTAACCTTGCTCCATGAACAAATGGAACAGGAAAGTAGAGTAAAGGAACAAGAAATATTGGTATTAAAAAATGAAATTAGTGGATTAAGGTAATACTAATTTAATTTTTTAATGTCCTAATTTTTGCTAAGTGTAAGTTCTTGTAGTTTTAGTATCAATATTTTATAGAGCACAGTTAGATAAATATGTACGAGACCATCGATCTCTTGCCGAAAGGGAGGAGAAACTTGAGCGTTTAGAGAAACAGTTAGATGTTGTTTTAAAAGAAAATAAACAAGCTGAATTAAAGGTGACTGAATTACGGCAAAGAGTTACAAGTCTTCAACAAGAGTTAGATACTAGTGAAGCAGTTCAGAAAGACTTCGTTAGATTATCGCAATCGCTGCAGGTACAATAAGCAGTAAAGACAAATTCAAATGATAAATATATTTATTTATTTAAACTTATTCATTATAGGTACAATTAGAAAGAATTAGGCAAGCTGGTAGTGAAGTAAGGTGGCAACATGAAGAGGACATAGAAGAATGTCCTAGCTGTCATACTACTTTCACAGTTACAAAGAAAAAAGTAATGATAATAAATATTTGTAAATCTAGATGGCTTATATTTATAGTTTGTGTATATTGATAAAAATTTTTTTGTACAGGTGCATTGTCGTCATTGTGGCCATATATTTTGTCAGTCTTGCCTTTCACATGTTGTGAAAAGTGGACCGAAACAAAGACCATCCAGAGTCTGTGATGTTTGCCATACTTTATTGGTACAAGATACAGCACCTTATTTTAGCCAAGAACCACCACATACACCTGATTAAATATTCTTAAAAAAATCAGTCCAACAAGATGTGCAATATCAATTTGGTAATTTAATACATCAATAAATTTTAGAAAGGCATGAGTTAAATTTAAGGATACAATTAATTTAAGTAATAAATTCCATTTTAACAACTTTTAGAAAGATGTAGAGATGCTGTTAGTACGAGAAAGGGCTAGATAACGATTCCTATTACCTGACAACTGGAGTGATAAAATAAATATTGTGTAAATACAAATTATGTACTACTTAATGTTTATTGTAATTTAAAAGATTAAAGCTTTTGAATGTATGTGTTATTCAAGAATTTATGAATATTTATCTACTATCTTGTTATTGATATTATTAAAATAAGTCTTGTATAGAAGTATGTTATATATTTCATTTAATGCCATTTATTGGGTAGTTTCAAATTACCAATCTTATATTTTTATGTTGAAAGGGAAAAGAAAAGAGTTCATAATATCTACGTTTATTTTAAAAGTTTAAATCTGTACATACTCCTGTTATATTGTTTTTTAACTTATTATTCTGAAATCCAAGAAATTTATCTAGATTCATTATTTATTACAATGTTTGTATAGGAACAAAATATTCAATAAAAAGTAACGGTACATTACATATCACATATTTGATTTCACAAAATTTGTGAATAAAAAATACAATTAAAATTTATAAAAATAATTACAAGTATAATTATTTGATAAATCAAGTAGTATCTGTGATTCTTTTTTTCGCATTTTGTCGATCAATGAAAATGTTTTTCCTTTTTCTTTTTTTTTTCTTCAAGAGAGTACTTTATAATTTTTCCTAGGACATTCAGTAAATCAATTTAGCAATTTTTGTATGTAACACGTAAATGCTTTCTCAATAATAAGCACCTATACAATAATTACAAGTATTTTATATTTGCTGCACAGACGTTCAATTTCTTCTCCTACTGATGTGATCTGAAAATTTTTGCATATTTTGTTGTTACGTATACCATAGTGCATTGATTACAGTTCTAAGATGGATTGCACTGATTCTAATTTTATTGTATGGATCTTAGCTACCATGTCCCATAGCTAAATCCCATAGGTCCAGATCAGTTTAATGATGGTTTTATAAATTAATAGTTTGTTGCCTGGATTTAGTTTGGATTGTTTACTAGTAAGCCAAAACATGTCTTTGCTTATAATGCGGATCTGATTTATTTTTGTTCGTATGTGGTGTTTCCTTGTGAGCCATGAAATCAGATGCATGTCTAAATACTTAACTATTTTGGTTTGTGGAGCAATAGTGTTGTTTAGTGTAACTGGATAATACCTTTCCTTAGGATGAATGTTATGTACTTACACTTGTCCGCGTTCACTTCTATTTTTCATATTCTTAACCACTGTTCAATTTGTAAGATATGCTGTTGTAACATGGAGTGTGCGATTTTTAAATTTTCGTGTGTAGATAGGATGGTATCGCCAACGATAAAAATAATTAAGTCGGTTTCTTGTGTTGTGGGAATATTGGCAGAATATAATATATATAAAACGTGTACGAATCTTATAATGACAAACATGTTCTAAATGCTTCTAATAATTGATTAAGGCGCAAAAACATTTTGCTTCAAATATTATTGATTTTTGTCTAAAACTAGTCGTTACTTTCTGTTGAAAGTAATTAATATGTAAAAAATTGTGAGGTACGAAGAAGAAACATGAACTTCATGTGACTATGTTTGAAAAACCTTAATGATACAGCCAAAAATATATGATTTACGATACCCTAGGTCATATAACGTAACTCGTGATTTCATTCATACTTTGGCCCGAGTTACTCCAATAAAATTGGAATTAGTTATATGTCAATCGGCGAGATAATGATTATTAAAACATTAATATACAGCTATATTACATAAAAAAGAATGTCTCAATTACTTCCTCGATTGGTTGTGGTCGTCTTTTAGGATCGATTGTTGGTTCTTCCGATTCCAAATGTTCATCTCTTAACATTTTCCAATTGTTCAATATTGTTGCATATTCTAGAACTTTGTCATATTCGTTTAGTTTTGTATAAACGTTCAACAGTCCGTGATAATCATATTCTAGGCCACTGTAGCTTTTACCGAATAATTTCAAACCTTGTGCAATAAAATTTAGTAAATTTAGTTATAAAATAAGACTGTAAGTTTGAAAAAATTATTATAGTATGATATACTCACTAATCTCGATGCTTCTATAGTAGAGCTTCTCAGCGTCTTTGTATTGGTTCATATGGTAATTATATAACGAAGCTAAATGTCCTATACTTAATCCAACTTCATGATCGTCGGGTCCTAATAACTCTTCCTTAATACGTATAGCTTTAAGATGCATTGCTTCAGCTTCCTGGAATTGGCAACGCAAATACAATACTAATATTTTAAATATTTAGTGCACACATTTACGTGGTATATGTACCTTACATTTCCCCATGCTTTGATATACACGACCCAAATTTCCATAATGCTTCGCTGTTTGCACGTTTCTTTCGCCAAATGCCTCTTTTGCCGATTTTAAAGCAGATAAATGAAGGCATTCAGCCTTGAATAGCAGATTTTGTTTCGATAATGGCGACGATGTACTATCTAGTGCTATTTCTTCGAGAATTAATGCATTTATTCTTTTTGCGCTCGCTAACAACAAATGATCCCCATGTAAAAGGTTTAACATTATGTCTATTGCTTTCTCAATGTGAACACTGTTCATTTAAAGTGAAACAAAATTGTATGACTTTTTAAAATTTATAAGAGTGATAAGTTATAGAATCATTTACCTTGCTTCTGGGAATTCACCAGATTTATATTCATATACATAAAGAGCATAAGCTAAATCCTCGTATGCCAATGCAACATGTAAATTCATTTTTCCAAATATTTCTGTTCTAATAGCTAATGCATCCTAGAAAAAGAAAAAAAGTTAATAATACAAGTTATATAATTACAAGCAACTATGAATTTTCAGATAGTCATATTGTATGTATGTTAAGAACATACATACCTTATAAAGATTTACACTGTTGATTATGTTGTCAAAATTTAACCAGTAAAATCCATAATCAATAAGGACATTACTATATACTGGATGATCTACTCCAAATACTTTTTTAGCAAGATATACAGCTTGTCTGATTAAGAGACCTGCTCTCTGAAATTCACGTTTTAATAAACACGATTTTGCTGACTGTCTTAAAACATCAACAGTGACACGAGCAGACAACGTACATTTCAGTTGTTTAAGTGCTTCTATACTCCATCTAAATAATATGTAATTAGTATACTTGATAAATGACAAAGTTCATAAAACTCTAATGAGGTGCATACCTATAAGCTTCATCATACTCGCTTTTCATGTAGAAAAATATACTAAACTCAGTATATATAACAGCATAATTATAGTCATTATATCCTGCCTCTTTCAATTGCTTTATCAACTCTACAGCAAGTTGGTGTGTCTTTGCTGCTTGTAAAAATTCACAATATGCCGCTTGTACATGTAAAAGTCTAAATTTTTTAGATACTTATTATCAATTTATATAAATCTATTGGAAATAAATTAAACATTAAATTACCAAACATATCTTACTTTCGACAACATTCTAATGTTCTACACCAATTCTGAGGTGTAGAATTATTTGCAAGACATAATTGTTTACATGCTAGCAACACCTGTTCACTTTTTGCATACCAACCAGCATCACTGAAAAATCCACCAATTCTTAGACCTAGATTTATTAATTTTTCTTCAGCAGCTGGATTCTCACTAACATTAAGGTAGCATACTGCATATCTCATACTTAATTCTTCTTCAACTCGTATTCCATGATCTATAAGGCTCTGAAAAATCAATAAAATAGAAAAGTAATTGCATACAAAAACATTTGTACGTATTATTAATTTATTTTCTTGACAAGAATGAATAATTACCTGAAAACTTTGTAGTAAATGTACACGGCGACTAGTGACTGTTAACATCTTAGAAAAAATCTCTAGATTACTGAACTCAATTCCCAATGAACATAATCTTTTTTCTTTATACAACTGTAAAAACGAAATATCTAATACATTATTTTCTTTAATAAATTATAATTATTGTATATATTTATAACATTAAATAGATAACAAATGCAGACTAGAAAATTTATAATAAATTTATTTAATGACATTAACCAACAAATTATAGATATTTAATCAGAAATAAAACTTATGTATATTGCTGAAAATATTGCTTTATCATATTATTAATAAAAATTCTCAAACGAAAAAGATAAATTGATTAATTTTTTGAACTTGTCAAAATATATTTTTACGTGACTCGTGCCCAAAACAATGTTCACCACGAAATCGACGGAAAAAGTTGATTCGAGAAAATTGGTTCAAATTTACAAGCAAATTATTATTCGTACTTCACAAATCAGCACATTATTTTATGAATCATTACATTGCATTGTAAATACATGCAAAATACAAAAGTAAAGTATCAAAAGTACAGGTTAAACATATGACACGTATCATTTCCATAACTCTTTATTAAATCATCTAAATTTACTTATTGCCATTTCTCACAAACACGAGCTAATTCGTTATCGCCATACGCAATGCCAAAATACATTTTTAGTAAATAAGTATAGCTGTCATAATACAATGTTATGATTGTGCGAACGTATCGATCGAATACACAACATTATTTAATGAATATTGAAATGTCGAATGAAATTCATGAAAATAACGTATTGTTCATCTTAGATAACAATTCTGATGTAAGAAAAAGTTATAGTAAAGATAGAAAAAAAATATACGTTTATCACTGAGTAAGAGCATTCAAATCGACAAAATGTTTTGACGTTTACCTGATAATAAACATCGAACAACACATCGTTTGGTAGATCGGGAAGATACTTCCTCAAGTTTAGAAACTTGTTTGCAACCGCCAATACACTTAATTGGTAAAGAGTTTTTGGGGAAAACACCGGTGGATTACGTGTTTCGGCCATTTTCCTAGAGGCCTTCGGTAATCACGAATGCGCACACAGCCACAATAATTGCTGTCACGTTGTCATGCGCATATGCTACCGTAATGCTCCGCCATCCAACCACCAGCGACAACCCCCACTTAGAATGATGGTAAAAGTAAGTATCTAGCACAAAAGATACGAGCGCGAATTCTTTTTCTTTTACACTTGTTGCTACAATAATTTCATGAACTCCTCTGGAAATGAATTCGTCAAACAAAAATGGAGTTTTTTCGAGAATTGTTATTGCATGAAATGCTGAATCTTTGACAGTAAAAACTAATGTACTTTCCGATTTAATAATACTAAATTTTTATTCCAAATTGATATTACAAATCGATATTTCTTTTTTATGATACTAAGATACACCTATTACATGATGTTAGGTATTAATAGAGACAGCATATAGTGAATTTCAAAATTGAATTGTAAAATTAAAGTGTAATCAAAGCATAGATTAAACTTTCACATCAAAAAAGCGATAGTAGATATACATAGTTCAGAAAAAAGAGAATCGATATTGTTGTGATCGTGAAAGAGGCTGATTAATGGCGCCAGCATTGGGCCATGTCTTCTTTGGCCCGGGTTTCCTTTTCCGAAAATACGACCAACGGAAAAAACGTCTAAGGTGATTCAACGTCATCGTAATTTTTGGCACGATATAAAGTAGCTAAAAAGCGATAAACTGAACGTGCAGGTGAAAGGAAATTGGTACGCGTACTGCCACCGATTGTGAAAGTTTGAATGTCAAATCGTATGCTTTTGATCACATTATGAATTGGATGTCCCGTATTGGACGAGTGTATCGATATGGCAAACAAACGAACTTGAGCTCAAATTAACCTTTTAGTTCTTTTCTACAACTTCGTATATTTAAATCATGTTTGCATATTGAGAAATATGTAATTATAACCTTGTGTTCCATCGAATACTTATATACTCAATTTCATTATCAATAACTAACATATTGCTCGATATTGGTTGGCAATCGCGCGCAAATCTGCCGGTAAAGTTGTTTTTATACACGTGTTGTCGGATACGTTTCTAGCCATACCATCTATGTGCGTGCATTGCGTTCATCTATAGAACTATCATGTAAAGTTTTAAAATTATATTTGTTAAAGCAATAAGCTTTGACACATTTTAGAAGAGGATATATCATAATTTTTAATTAGAAATCTGAACATTTTGAAATAATCTATTAAATTTAAAGAAGAATTCTAGTTATTTGTTAATACTACAAAACAAATAAATTTTCAATAATTTTATTTTAGGGGTACGTTTGATTGTGCACAAAGTGCACAGGATGGAGGAGGAATGCCTTCAGGAGAATAAAAAGTCCGAGAAAATGATGCAGACTGCGGTCGCGGGATCGAATACCTCATCAGCTGACGTCCATAATGATCGAGCACGTGCTTCTTGTCAAGAAGAGTTTACGTGCTCTCTTTACATTTCGCGTGCCGTTGGGCCGCAAGGCCAAGTACAAGGAATACAAGGTGGCAAATTGCCTACTTCTTTATTTATCAAATTCTCCGTTTGCATAAATGATTTCGTGTACATTTGCAAGATAGAACAGACCTAAAACTCGTGTGCCTTTCCTTCTTGATACGATAGCTTGAATTATGTAATCGGCATTTTGTTACATCACTATGTCGGTTAGGAAAGTTTTTCCTTCCTCGTACTTGAGAAATATTCTGTTTTTACAACAGAAGATGTCTTTCATTATTAGTTCCTCTTGACAGTAAATGTTTCGAACTCGTTAGACTTGACGAATAAGTTATGCCAGGTGGCGAGTTACTACGTTCCAACTTAGAAGAGGTAATACGCGCGTCCGACCCCTTAGCAGCCTGGCACGTGTCTGAAACACCTTGTGGCCTAATTGCAGCATTCACACGCGAAGCTGATGCTGAGAAACTATTACAGCGTGGTGATTTGGCGCGCATTTTTGAAGGACCCGTACAAGTATTTACCTTTTCTTATTTATGCTAATTTTTTATTCTATCATATCATCAATTTGCGATAATCTTATTTAAATAGCATTTAAAATTACATACATAGCATATTTAAATCACATTTTAATTAATTAATAATGTATGCCATTTAACATATTTCTTACTAATTAAATTTCTATTACATATCACCGAATCACTTTCAGATAAAATTTATGTTTTATGTTGTCAAACATTATATACACACCATATGTGGATTATATACACGGATTATAAAAGATCCTTAAAATTTCATATAATTTTAATTTATTTTCAAAATCTGAGTTGGTATCACACGTATATTGTAAAACTCGGGTATGAAACGTGAGTAGAAAACATATTAAATATCATTTCATTTGGACTGGAATTTTTTGTACAAAGATAAATATATATATGAGCTTAAAATTCTGATAATTTTCTCAGTAAATAATTCTAAAATATGTTGCAATTTTGTATCGTGTTTACTTAAAATGTAACTAATGAATGTTCACATTTAATACTAAATCGAATATATCATTATTGCCTACATAATCATTGCTTCGCACCATAATCTGTCGCATTCCTCCTTGCATTTTTTTTTATGCAAGAAAGTGAGATAACAGCATTTGTACCATGTAACGCATTAAATTACTGATCATTTAAAGAATGTTATCACGAATATTGTATTTGTATATTTATTTTTATTTTCTTATTTGTTATATATTTTTTCTCCATTTTTTACTCTCTTCATTTTTTAAAATTTTATAACATTTTTTTCAAACAGGTGGCTCGATTCTCGGCGAAGGATTCTCGTTATAGACAGGCAGTTCTTCTTCGTGACGTACCTTGGGCCATTCCTCTACAAGATATCAACTCAGCATTGGCGAAGCAGGGAATTGCAACAGGAAGTGTTGAACGTTGGCGACAATATATACGTGTCGAGGTAACTGCCAAGAAACCACTGACGAAACGATGATAAAGAGAGAAAGAAAAAGATAAATAGGTTTATGTCAAAAGCGTTGTAATCGTAATTCCCAGTATCGCATGATAATTTGGTTAATTTAAAAGTCAATGTGACGTTGTTTGATTATGATCTGTAAAGTAACCATCATGTGAGTTAAACTACATCTTTTTTTTTTAATTAAATAAATGTTTAAATAAACAAAAGATCGAATAATTTTTCGACCTTAATAGTTTTTCTTATAAACATCTGAAAAAATATTGGAAAGATAGATTCAATTGGGGCATTGGTAAAATTAAATTTAAATTCATTCAAATATTTTTTTTCAGGTACTAGACGCTGGCCATTATGAGCTATTGTTGCGCCAAGGACTGGACTTTTTCGGTGCGGCTCGTTTCAGTGCCATTCCTGAGCGTTGGTGGCGTGGAGGAACCGGAAATGCTGGTGGACCATTGCAGGCAGGCACGGGAATAGTGAGCAATTTCCTTGAAGCATCCAACTTTCAAACAGGGGATGGTGTGCTGCAGTGTTATCGGTGCCAGGGTTTCTGGCACATGGCTGCCAACTGCAGACATTTACCTCGTTGCGTTCGATGTGGAGAGCCGCACAGCGTCGAATTTTGTCCCAGACCTCGGAACAATCCTATCTGCTGCCATTGTTCCGGTCCTCATCACGCTGGTAGACATTTTCCCATGTCTCGAACTGCGCTCCTCGATAATCTTTTTACCGAATAAATATCAATAATTATAAAATCGCGCACCACATGTGATCATAAAATAATGCAAATATTCATACAGGTTATCTTACAAAAGTATATAATTTTTCTTTTTAATATTCAAAACGAAAACTAAATAATTTTGAAACAACAAAATTAAGTATTGCAGATGCTCAAGATTTATTGGATTTATGTTAGCTAGCAAGATTAAATTTTGCAGTTGTCCAAGGTGTATACCTTTATTATTTAAACATCTTTTAATTCATTTATTGGTAGTCTATTTTACGTACACACTTACTAACCATATGTAACTTCAGCAATTAAACCAACAGCTGAAAAATGTATAATCTATGTAAGATAACCAGATCGTCATTAACAAATTTATTAGCATGACCGTTGCTCACGTTTCTGTTGAATGTATTCGTATATTCCCAATTCCAGGTTACCGACAATGTCCGGTTCGGCAGCAACTTTCGAACGCTACGCCTATTAGCATCACACTGAGCACTACTCGGATTGGAAACCAGTACCCGGTGAACGCGGCTTCCAAGACGAACGCGACCGCTCACGAGCAGCAACCCTTGAAGTCGAGCCAATCTTAAATAGAAATTACCGCATATTGACGTATTGATTATTCACGCATTGATCTTAGGACTTCGTAAATTGATCGCGTTTATCAGTGTTCATAAGTATGTTACGATCAATAGAGTTTTAAGCTCGCGTTCAATTTTAAACTAAACATAGAAATTAACGGGTAACTGAGATAAATAGAATATATGTAACATAAACGAAGTTTTCTTACTTTTGATAACCACATAACTACTTGTGAAATAATTAAAGTTAAAAATAATAAGTCCATTAGAAAAGTGACGATCTTCTGATTTGTTGATATTTGAACAAAAATCGTGCAGATTTATTAGATTCCTGAAGACATTCTGTAGAAATTAGCCATGTTTACCAGTCAGAGAATTCTCTATTCTTCGTCCCACTTTCTTCGTCCTAGTCTTTTCGAATCTGGGTTCCCCACAAGTACAATTTACACTTATCGTTGTCCATCAGCCGATACCTTGTAACTCATGCTGATAAAGAAAGAAGAATGGAGGGGCCTCAACAGGTATATACCTGCCAGGCCTCTAGATCGATAAGTCGCAGTGGGGACATGTCGTTCCCCTACCCACCACACACCTGTTCCACTAACACAACTTGGAGCTACTCCTCTGGGGGATCTTCAGAAACTGTCGAGTTCTATATGAATCCTGATACAATCAGTGCGACCGGCGTCAAAATTCAATTTCTTAACGCTACTGTGTAAATTATAGATATGCTAACCGTATCATTTATAATATCTTAAGCCGTTATACTTGAATAATTTGTGCGTGAAAAATTCTGACAGTACACATAATGTGCCTGTCGCTTTATGTTGAAAGTGTAACCATCATGTAAGAATGAGGAGAATAGAAAAGACTGATCAGGTACGATCATTTTTCATTTGATGTTGATAAATTTTTTACTTATTGTATAAATCTAAGTAACTAAAGTAATGTGTAATATGTTGTATATTGTAATATGAATGCATATAGCGATGCTATTGAAAGTAAGTATATTTTGGAACAAATTCATTATCCGTTTTATGTATAAGTCCTCCAGCGATTTGCCCGGGATTTATATAATTCTTCGTGATTACGATCATTTTATTATGGATTATTTTATATGATATTCCACTTTATTCGTTCATTTTTCTTTGGTAAGAAATTATTATCCTTGTTCGGTATAAATTATTTTAAATATTTCCTTTTTCTACACTTTTTCCTTTCAAATACTACACTTTGAAAATGTTTGCATTGTGTGGTAACGAAAATAATCACATATATTTTTGTATTTGTTTCCTCTACAAGTCAGTGAAACTTAAATGCTAATTTTTCATATTTCACAAACAATGCTAACTTTTTCCCATAGTCGTGAAAATAGAGGGAAAGTCTACGATTGCGTTTTATAGCAATAACTTGAATAAATTAATATCATAGAAATATTTCTTATTCAGAATTCAAGACAACTAGGATCGATTCCATTCATGACCAGTCGCACCGCGATCGAATCGACAATGCAACGCGTATTTCCCCTGCACCGATTCTATTTATTTCCTTCCTTCGTTGTATAGATGATTTAACAACTTTCCATGTAAAAACCACACGAATGCGATTAATATAATCGCGCGAACAGGATAATATTCTTAATCTAACACGGTTTAAAGGACAGAAATGAGCTCCACGGGTTGGATATTGTTCTTGATCGTTATGATCAGCTCTAACAGCGTTCAGCAGCCGACCTTCTTCAAAAACACCTTCAAAGGACTAAATGGGATTATTCAAAAAACTATGTTTGATAGAAATGAAATCAGAGCCGTTTACTATTATGATCAGACTGTGGCAGTAGTGGATCTTGGAACCAATAATGAACTGCATAATTGCAACTTGATCGAAGTATAGTAAGTGTTTTGAATTAGCTTCAAACTAGTATCTATATATGAATATAAAAATTATGTAAATATTTTTAGTGAACCAAAAGAAGCCAATGAGGTTTTGAGAAATTTATCAACCATTACACACCCGCAACTAGTATCGTTTCAACAGATGACGAAGCTTATGCAACAGTGTGAATTACTAGACAAAATACAGCACGATGGTTTATCTACATCAATGTCCCACACTGTGAGTAAAGGCAATCGCGAAGTGGGTAGTGTGTTGTCTCTTTTCTCAGGCATTCTGCCAGGTAATTTCTTATACTTATTATTTACTTTTTTGACGTATTATAATTCACATCTGTTGTGATTATAATTCACATTTGATGATGTTATAGGTACAAAATGGTGCGGTGCGGGAGACATCGCTGAAAACTATCACGATTTAGGTCAGGAAGCTCAAATTGATAGGTCAGTGTTCATGCTGTATTAGCCAGCATCATTAGAAAATTATATTTAATTAAACAGTGATGTTTTCAAAATAATTAATTTTTGTAGATGTTGTCGTAGCCATGATCTCTGTCCTGTAAAAGTTCGAGCTCAACAAACGCGATATAATCTCACCAATTATTCCATATATACTAAGTATGAAATTATTATACAAGTTTAAATTTATTATATTTATACAAGAATTTTATGTTGAGTAGTAACAAAGATGAACCTAGTTCTTACCTTTTTAGATCGCATTGTGCATGTGATGAGGCACTATATCATTGTTTGAAAGCAACAACACATTCCACAGCACACATCATGGGTCATATATATTTTAACGTAATAAAAGTGCCCTGCATTGAGGATATACCAGAAGACAAACAAACTTCCATAGAATTAAAACGACGATTTATTCCCGTTAAAACGAATTATTAAAACGAATGCAAGATTGCAAAATGTTATTGATAATTTTAATATTTTTATACAAATAATACAAAGTATGAAATCAGAATGAGAGATTTATTATTTGTAATTATTATTAATATTATACACATGTAAATACAGCAATTATAGAGCTTACACGATATTCTCGTTCAACTGATCAAATCTGTATTTACCGATACTGCTGAATTGTAGATAAAATTGTTTGATTCAAGAATGATGATTGAGAAATAATGTCTCTTATAACTTTTTTAATATTAGCAGAATTGTGATTATAAAGATTACCTGAAAAAAGTATTTATTTTTATTCACATTTATGGAATGATTAATTTTATAACATAATAATAAAGTTTTTATTACCTATTAACCACAGTGTTTCTTTTCTGACATGTACATACTGACATGATAGCAATCTATTTAACAATATCTCTAAATCCGATTGTGAATATTTTGGATTCTCTAATAGAAGCTTTGCTACTTGTTCGGATGCCTCTTGAACAGTATTCGCCAATATTCTTATACATGCAGTGATCTAGAAAAAGAGAAGAAATTTATACTAATTTAATGCAATAATATAATATATTAATAATAATAAAATCATATACTTCTGTGATAGCTGTGAAGTTGTTTGTAACGTTTTGATATAAATAATCTACTATTATAGGTATAGTATTATATAAATATTTATTACAAGATATTTGTGAAGATAATAAAGCTAACAACCAAATAATATATGAATTTTCAAATGAAATATTCCTCTTTGTAGTAGCAGTGACAAGTTCAATCATTTCATCTTCCCTAAAAACATTTGTACAATTAGTAAGATATTTTAAAACATATTTTAAAAGCAATTATAAATAGAGATAGTTGTTACTGTATATATCGGAAACCAATGTGTATATATTGCATAGCTGTATAAGCTATTGCGGGCATAATTATACTATCACAGTTGTGCATTAGAGATATTATATATTTTAAACATCCTTGAGCATGAAAAATTTCAAATGCTTTATTGCTTCCAGCAATCAAATTTCCTATTGTCCATATACAAACTTCCTAGTAAAAAGATTAATATTATCTTCACTATCGTATATAGCTATATTTTGATCTTTTAATAACTTACCAATAAAGGATAATTTAAAGTATTTAATTCTGTGACAAGATAGGACCCAATACTTTTGGTTAATGAAGTACATGCCTTAGTATTTCCAAGTGCTATATTACAAGAACAGCCAATAGCACATAACTGTACAGCTGGATCATTACCAGATAAATCACGCACTAGAGCAAATAAGACATTGTCAACTTTTAAGAAAGAATTGACATTTTCCGTATTCTAATAAAAAAGAAGAAGTATTAATAGACAAAGTAATTGTAACATATAAATATATTTTTAAATTATAACCTGAATAAGAGCATTTTGCAGCTGTGTATACTCTTCAATTATTAGTGCTTTCTTTTTGAGAGATTTTGCTTTTTCAATAACAAACTCAGGTGTAAAAGATGAATTCATTACAATATTTCCCACACGGTTTTTGTTTAACGATTTTGTACGATTTTCCTTTCTTTCTTTATGAACTAATTCTCTTAAACTTTCCCTAATAACCTCAACGACATCTTCTTTTGTTGATTCTTCTATTTCCATTTTATTTTTACTTATTAAGGTACCTATAAAAGATTATACAAACATTAGTTAGAGAAATATTGAAATAAATTTGCGGAAAACAGACTTAAGCGACAATGTTTCATTGTACGATGTTTATAAGATTTGATATTTAAATACGACCAATTAGAGTGTAGTAACTAGATACTCAAAATCTAGATAATAAAATAATATGATTTAATCTTCTTTTCAGAAATCTATTGTTTTATACTTTACACTACAATATATAGTTATATTAGAAATGTTTCTGTACAATAAAGTTATAAAATTATATGTATATCACTGATTCGAATATATTTTATAGTATTTCAAGATGATATTCTGACGACAAAGAATTGTATTTAATAGCCAGTTGAAACAAAGTCTTTATTAATTAGCTGGGTATCTTCGTCTTCATCTTCATTTTCTTCGATTCGGCAAATCGATACGATATTATATACGGCAGTCGTGAAGGTGGACGATGGACCGACTACGTGTAATCGTATCTCGCATTTTTCCAATGCATACTTCCATTTTAATTCAGCACGTTGAGGAAGCGTCATGGCCTAGAAGTTTAGGAAATAATAATTGAATTGAAATTTAATTATTATATATTAATCTAATCTTCAAAATCATTTTAATAACTTGGAAATCATTAGCTGTGCAACCAAGAACACGTTCAGCTATGTCTCCAAATAATCGACAACCAATAAGATATCCCGTATTATCTCTTAAATTCACTTTTAAATTAAGGCTCATTATGTTTAAAGGCACACGAGTTCCGTTGCCTGAAGGACATTCAAGATTCATGCACGAATCTCGATTACCAGGAATGATTTTCTTGCATAGCGCGCTATAATAAATAAAGAATTGTAAATGGTTATTAAAATATACTAATTGTTATCGAGAAAAAAAAAAGTTAACCATCTGGTAGATAATATTGTAGAGCTTATGTTTTCCACATTTATATCCATTACGTAGGCCCGTAAAATCGTGGCAAATTGAATTCTTTCTCCTTGTTTCAATTTTGTGTTGAGCTTATTAGAAATTTCTTGCACAGTCATTACAGTTGTAATCGTATTAGCTGTCGAAATAAGAGAACAAAAAATCAAGTTTTTATGATTTTTAAGATCAAAAGTTTAAGTAATATTACGATAAATTTTGTATAAAATTAAAATAGTATGAAACGTTATATATCGCAAAACTAAAGCATTAATACATGTTCCTACGATTTGGTGTAACGAAGTTTCCAGAGATAATGTCATCCTCATAATATTGAACTGCATTTCTTATGATGGTGCTTTGCGGTATATTAGGATTCTCAGTAATCATAGTTTTTCTAGCTATAAATATTCAACAATGTCAGAACTTTAAATCATGTAAAAATTTGTCCTATTATTTTAATTTCTCGAATTGTAACCTGTAGATAAAACAGTCTTTTTCCTGAAATTATCGAAAGCGATGCGAGAATCTACAAGAAGAAGCACAGTGCGTTTAGGTTCCCATAATGCTGCCCTTTCGATCCATTCATTTTCCCAAAGTATTAAGGACGTTATTTCGTCTGTGGATCCGTCTACTGCCTCGAAATTACGGAATTTTATACGTCTTCCATCACGTGTTATCACATTTCGTATATCACTGATCTATTAAATACGAATTTTATATTATTTTCTAATTAGAAGAATAATAAACAAATTTATCTTAAACTACATAATCTAACTCAAATATTGGAATTAATAATATATTTATTACAGAAATTATATAAATTACCGCAAGGAAATTTTTTTATTCTCATTTTTGAAATAATTTTGTAATAAATAAATCTAAAATATCATTAATATCATACGATTCTTAAATTTGAAACATACAAAGGTAACAACCACCAAGATGTCGACATATTGATCGCGTAGTGCTTCCAAGTTCTCAAAAATGCTTTTCAGAGTTCGCAACCCGGTCAGATTCTTAATCGGGAGCATCAGCAAAGATTCATATCTTGCACGTGTTGGTGCGTCATGAATTTGTACTAATGCATTGCCCTCGTTCACTGTCAAGCTACATGAACTGGACACCCACGGTACAAAAAGTTCATTTCTGTCTTCTGAACGCCGCTCTATCACTTTCGGATTAATCACTTCCACTGTAAGTTAATTTCATTTCAAACATTTCGCGTTATTCAATTTTAAATCTAACTTATCTTGATATATATGTACTAATTAAGAAATAACAGAATGATCAAAGCTTATAGAAATAGTAACAAAAAGGACGAAACAACTATTTTGGGGTAGATTTATTCAGTTCAAATATAAATTAAAATTTAAATATTTCATTTTAAATATTTAAATTCAATTTCAATATTAAATGTTTATATTTGAATTTATATATGTATCATAAAGTTTTTAACTTATTACAAACCTATGCTCCCGATATGAAAAGTAGAAGATAATTTTGTAACAAATTGCGTACTGCCCCACACAGTTACATTTATGGAATCTTCTTCAGAGTCACGTAACGTAAATGTCCACACACCACGGTTGACGTTATTAACTGAAATTAATTTGAATAATTTATCCGTGAATAAATTGTAAATATTCTTTATACAAATAGAAATTTCTTGATCCCCACTATAAGTTAAAGGAAAAATAAAATTCATACATTTCGTTCGTGCAGCATCGATCGTTTTCATATTAAAACTGTTCACAATTATACCAATTACGAGGGCATTTTGCGTACCAGGTTGTAGAGACTTCAGTGCTTGTTTATATACACCTGACATTATAATTTCTATTTTAAACTAATCTGTAAATACTGTTTTATCAAATTGAAATCTATCTTTGTCCTTAATACCTTGCTTTTTGAATTAGCGTAGAATAACTTTTGGCGCCGTTGTTGCCAACCATATTTAAATTTAAAATAATAACAATTAATTTTAAATCTAATTTAGCCTTAAGCTTGTTTCAGTTATTTATTTTTTGAATAAGCAACTATTTTGAGTAACTTCTATTAGAACTATTAATATAAATAAAATACTTCATTAATATTTATTCATGAAAACATTATTAAATAGAAAGATACAACCAATTATAATGGTAGGTATCGAACTGTTATGAACCAGGCTTAAATCGCTTGTGTTTAAATGTTGGCAATCTTGTCACCGATGACACTTGATTCACTTTCATTGACTTTAGTGACGTCGGTTCATGGGAGGTGAACTTTCGTGCGAAGTTCATGATTTGAGACATTTTTAAAATTATTACGTATCAAGATTTGACGAAACCATGGCTGACAACGAACAGAAGGCAATGCAATTGTTAGTTGAAGCTGAGAAGAAACTAACATCTTCGAAGGGTTTCTTTGGTTCGCTATTTGGGTACGTTTACTACATCGATTTACTTGAACTCGTCCGCCACTAAATCTGCAATCTTGATTCGCATTATTTATTTGTCTCTATTCACCATAAAGATATTTACCATAATTTTCTTTATGAAGATGTTTTGTTCTTTGTAAGCCTTTTTTTATCATTCAGTAGAATCCATTTCTGCGCATTTATACATATATATATATGTAGTTATATGTATGTGCATATGTATGTATGTGTGTGTATATGTATATATCTATGTAGCAATTTTTACTAGTTAGATAGTGTGTCAAAAGTAAGGATACCATGTGAGAAATATGTAAAAACATACATTTTTTACTTGTTTATTTTTTTTGTGTTTATTTCTATATGTTACTTTTTATTATTTTTGTACTTCTGATAGATGTCAGTATTTAATACTAGATGACTTATGGTTTTGTTTTCATATTTGTTTCATAAATCAGGCAGAATACAGTTTATTTTGAGTAATAAATTAATTTTTATTGATATTCGTTTTGAATTATTTATACATTTAATTCTTTTATTATAGAGGATCATCAAAGATTGAAGAGGCAGTAGAATGTTATCAACGAGCTGCAAACATGTTTAAGATGGCAAAAAATTGGAGTTCCGCAGGGAGTGCATTTTATGAAGCAGCAGATCTGCATGCTAAGGCAGGCAGTCGCCATGATGCAGCTACTAATTATGTAGATGCTGCTAATTGTTTCAAGAAATCCAATATAAATGGTACTATGATATTTTTGGGTTTGCTACATATTTAAAACCAAAAAATATAAATTACAGCAATAAATTTATTATCATAAATATTTATAGAGGCTATTAGTTGCTTGTTAAAGGCAATTGAAATTTATACTGACATGGGTCGATTCACAATGGCAGCTAAGCATCATCAGAGTATAGCTGAGATGTATGAAAGCGAAGCTGTAGACCTTGAAAGAGCAGTTCATCATTTTGAGCAAGCTGCTGACTATTTTCGTGGAGAGGAAAGTAATTCCTCTGCTAATAAATGTCTTTTGAAAGTTGCACAGTATGCTGCGCAACTTGAAAATTATGAAAAGGCCATTCAAATTTATGAGCAAGTAAGTTATACTTCAGTAATAGTATTTAAATTAATTAATGAAAGAAAGATTTATAAAGATCTGTTTTTTTTTATTTTACAGGTTGCATCTGCATCTTTAGAAAGTTCTCTATTAAAATATAGTGTGAAGGAATACTTTTTCCGAGCAGCGCTGTGTCATTTATGTGTTGATGTACTGAATGCACAACATGCAATTGAACGTTATCAGGAGCAATATCCCGCATTTGAAGATTCTAGAGAGTACAAATTGATAAAGGTATGAGATATAAAATATTAGAGTCTCAAAATATACAAAAATTGTATATTTAAAGAAGACACATTATACTTTAATATGCTAGGTGTCTTAATTTATATTTCAGACATTAATAGAACACCTCGAGGAACAACACCTCGAAGGTTTTACAGAAGCAGTAAAGGAATATGATTCAATTTCACGATTGGATCAGTGGTACACAACAGTATTATTACGTATTAAAAAGCAAGTTAACGATAATCCAGATCTACGCTGATCGGTTGTTCCTACTTCGTGCTATTTCCTGTCGATGATATTATTAATCCAATTCTATATGTATTCTTTTTTAAGTCACACCCTGCTTTCAATGGAACTTGTAAAGTAGTTTCGTTTTTATACCCAAATATATTTTTCATAACATCTCCTTGCTCTCTTGGCAACTATTACATGTTCATCATTTAAGTTATCATATACTCATAGAATTTTATCATCAAATAATATAAAAAAAAATAAAGAGTAAACTTCAAATATTCTATGGACATTAGTAGTTCATTTAAAATGCCAATATACAGGGCATAAAATTAACTATAGAAGTAAATAATATTAAAACTTTGTTGGTATTCTCATACTTATAAATACATAAATAGCTTGCCACAAAAAGCCACAGCTTATGCAATTTCATTTTACCGCATGCAATTGCAATAAGTAATTCAATAAAAAATAATTGATTTCCATGAGTTTAATCATTTCAGTAGGTATGGTGCAGTCTTATATGTATAATATTTTTGAAAGCTTATTGATAGTTATTATTAGTAATTTAAAATAATTATAACAATATGAATAAGATTCTGTAGTTACAGAAGGAAGAGTTATAGTTTGTTTCCATTTAGTTATATTATTCTGTTTTGTTCTATATGTACATTACATCTGGAATTGTTACAATAAAATGATAGATTATCAATTGTTATATTTACTGCCAGAGTACCAGAACACAGAATGTGATATACATATCATTTTCTTCTGGAACTAACGTATTTTGTGTTTATATCAAATCTTAATTTTTGCTGAGTTCTATTTAATCTTCAATTTTAAATTTTAGATATATGTATAGTATCATTATTATTTTTTAATGATATTTTATAAATAAGATACCATGCATTTAAAAGTGCAAATATTATATGTTAGGAAATTTCTTCTTTTTATTAGAAGATTAATATTTGTTTATACCTTTACATTGTTGAGAATTAATTTTGTTAATGTATATTTGTACTTTGAAATAGATTCGAGGTAGCGTATATTAATGTATAAAGAAAGCGTTGAATATAAAAATTTTCAATTTATTTCACATTAAATTAATGTTGTTTAATGAACCATATGTCGTAAATTTACTATAGCATTTTATATTTGAAACAAGTTACATTGTCTAAATATATTTACCAGATATATACATATATAAATATTCCATTGTTAAGTAGAGATAGATTATAACAATTTTTGCATGCACAGAAAGTAACGAAGCGTGCACTACATAAACATTATGAAGAAAATAACATAACTTGCGATACACGTAATTAATGCTATGTTATTTTTCGCGAGAAATAATTTTGAACTGTAAAAATGCTCTTCGAATAAAAAATGATCGCAAATATACTACGAAATAATGTGTGAATCATATACTCTTCTACTTATTCTTTCTATACATTTATCTGTTTATCTTCATATTGCGTATGTACTTATAGATATATATTGATTTGATAATTGTAATTTTTGGATTGGTGAGTAATCAATAATTTACTTGTTAACAAGCAATCTGTACTTATTTTCTTGCTTCGCGTAATTGTTGATTACATAATTGGTGGAAGCTGAAATTCTAGAATCTGAGAGTTAATTAGTGACACTCAGATTCGAGATTATATTTCATTTAATGTATTAGACTGCGAATATCAGGTTTATCCTTTCGAAACTCCGAAGGTAAATACAATTTAACGAATCAAGACATCTATTATATCATTTAGTATTTGAAAAAAATCGGCGTTGTAATAATGTGTGATTGGGGTGATGATAGAAAAAAGCGTGTTTAAATATCCTTGATTTTTTGTTTGCGAAAAACTTACATAAAATTTATTTTGTCATTTTAATTAATTTACTTATCTAATACAATAGAGAAAGATAGCGTATATATACAATATGAATACTTTGAATACATATGTATGCCTAAACTGGAAAACAGAAATTGATTTATTTGAATATATGCGTACGCGATATTGTATATTTAATTTTTGTACTGTCGATAAAAAGGAAATTATACTGCGAGAATGGAAATTTTTGTTAACTTACATTATTGTATGTGTAACACGATGGCGTAATGTCAAGACTTAACAGAAGCTAATAGCACTACAAAATAGATATCTTAGTGGCAATATTAACATGCTTAAAAAGCTAATAATCCTATAACATAAGAAAAATGATACCATCCTATTCAAAGGATATCTAGAAACAAAAAAGCATTTTATAAAGTGTCTTAGACAATATTCAATAAAGTAATTGATCATTATATACAATTCTGCAGTTAAAATATTAGAGATAATGTAATAGCGCCCCATTTGATTTAAAAATTACATTAAATTAATTATTTAAAATATGTGTAGCTTTTTTTTTAATATTAAACTTAAAAATACACAGACTGCATCGGTAGGCAAACACGTTGTATTTTTCTTTATATTGCATAGTTGCATATTACGACATATTTATTTTGTAAATAAAGAAAATTGGTTACAAATTTATACCTGATATCTGTATCATGAATCGTTGTATTTTTAATTTATAAAACGAAATGAAAAAATAAAAATATTGAAATTTTTTAAGATAAAGAAATTGCCACGATATTTCAAAATCAATTGTACAACTTTAATGTTTAATACATGGCATGATTGTTTCGTGTGAAGATTCAGTCCTTAACCGAATCGTGAATTTTTTAATGTTTGAAACCTTAATTATTAATATTGGAAATTAATTAAAGAATTGATTAAAAATCCAAAAGAATATAGTAGCAAAGTAATGATTAAAAAATCATAATTACCTTTAAAAATGTATTGAAAATTTCAACCAATAGAATTCGATTGCTACAAGAAAGTAGCCATCTCATTGGAAGAAAGTATTCTGATATGCACGTACACATATTCTCGCATGTCAAGAATGCGGTCACTGAACCTGTGGGTCTTAATATTTAAATATCGATTAAAAACAATTTCAACTTCATATCCTGAGCAAAAGAATAAAAAATTAAATAATGTAAACTGTACAAGGATCCGACTGCAATTTACCAATTTTTAAATATTCCGTTTCAATTCTACATTTTTTCATTTTATACGCGATTCTTGTTTGAAAGACAGTACTTCACGTGCAGATGTTCGAAGATAGCTCGCTCCAACAGATGTGCTGTGATCTCCGCTTTCGACTGCTCCGTTTTCTTTGCAAAATTTTTCCTGATCAATCTCCATCATTCAATAAAATACAGGAACAAAATACTTTGTTTCTGCTACGTATAATCAAGCCCCGGATCATCAACCCGGCAAGGGAGTCTTGCTTTTATACACATTTATCCTCGGACAGGTGAGCGATCTATTTTTCGCAAACCACTTCATCTAAAAATTTATTTGTTTGCTCTTGCTTGTCGCAAATTTCTCCGCAAACCTTATCTACGTTTTTCGAATTGCTGTTTTTTGCTTAAAACACGCTTGATAACGCGAAATAGACCAATAACATCGCGGGCAATCTTTGGCACCTCAGTCACCTATTTTATAGGTTGGGTATATGTCGGAGTAATCTTGGCGAAGAGAAAGTACGTAATAATAGTCTATTAAAGAGAAAGGATTGAAGATTGTGCAGTCGAGCGAAGATGCACGATGTCAACGTTTTTTTACGGCGAACATTGCGGCCAGAAATTTGTATGAACTTTATTTTCCATTACATTGATACCTTGTGTATTCATTTTAATTAAAGATACATTAAAAGTTTGACAGGATCGTTCATTTTATGGAGTTCATGTCTTTTCACAACTAACGAAATATTTTAACAAATGATTATATTAATGTAAATTTTATGTAATTTTTGTATATATAAATTTACAGACACATTTAATAATAAAATAATTATTATTCCAGAATGGCTCGTGGACAACAGAAAATTCAGTCACAAGCTAAAGCAGCTGAAAAAGCTGCAAAAGTAAAAAAGCAACAAGGACACAGTGCCAATGAACAAAAAAAGGCTGCTCAAAAAGCTTTAATACATGTATGCGTAGTTTGTAAGGTTAGTATGTTATCTATACGTAATAATTTATATTGTTGTAAATTCTGATATTTCTAAAATTAAAAAAGTGTAATCTGTTTTTAGGCACAAATGCCAGATCCAAAGACATACAAACAACACTTTGAAAATAAACATCCAAAAAATGATTTACCAGATGACTTAAAAAATATATGAGAGTAAAAGATTGTGTAAGCTTGTAGATTGGGATGGAACAAGAGCAACAAAAGAAAATTACTACAAATGACAAAGTGATATAGTTCAATGTTCAACTAATCATCAAATAGTCTCAAACAAGCAAAATAAATTAAATCTTGTTAGTGTTTAAAATGAACTATTGCACAGTTAAAAAATGAATTTTTGTGCACAGTCCTGAATTGTAACATTACTGACGATTCACTTTTGAAACAAAATTTTTTAGTTTCTTCTAAAGATATTCAATAATGTTCATCTAATATGTGATCATTAAGTTTTGACTTGATTGAAATATGTACATTGCTAAGAAATAAAATTAATCAGTTTAGCAGAATGATTACAAATATTCATGCATACTTTAATATTACAGGCAGTAAGGTAATATATGTTACATTATTTTTCTTTAACTAAAAAGAAAAAATACTTGCTGATACTATAACTTGCATTTAAATTCAGAATTGAAGAATTAAATGAAATAAGGAAGATTATCTGTGAGGAACAAGAAACTGCCATTTTACAGTGTCTGTACCAATTAGTGTACCAATAAGGGTATTATACGTGTAGAATGTTGTAACACATAATTCTGTCTACGAATATGTTTAATTATTAAGTTTTTATGTATTTGAGCCTTTATTAGAAGTAAATTATATACTATTTTCAGATAATAGTAAGTTTAAATTTATTCAATGTTTATTCAATGATTATTATAGAAAGTTCAGTGTTTAGTACTTAAATTCTTTTTTTCATATTGAAAATAATTGATTCAGGGAATTTTTTTTGTACAGATTTGTTTCATAAAATATTTCTACCTTGCACTGTATATTTGCCTCTATGCACTAAAAAGAATATATGGCAAAGCACTGCACAATCACCTAGTATTTAGCAAAAAATGTTATTCTTGAGAAGTTGCAAATATAATATATTACACCTTAAAATATGCTTTAAAAATCAACATCAAAATACACAGTAGAAAATACATGATCAATGTTTAGTACTGACAAGGAACTTACAAGAATTTCTAGTATACGTTTAACATAGAAATAAGTATGCGAATTATGTAATTTGTTCTGACAAAATAATTATAGAATTTTACACCACAAATTGTTGATTTGTTCATTTCAATTTAAATTTATTTTTAAATAATAAATTTGGTTTTATTTAAAAAATAATAAATAGTAAATATTACATTGAAAATATGTGGATCATTATATTTTAAAACATAGTGTCTTTGTGAGGTGTCTCGGTGATAAATAATGATTTAAAATTTGATGAAGCAATAATGATGTCACGATAATGACGTCACAAAGAAAAACGGTAACAGAAAATTTTACTTTTTTCTATTTTATAGAATTTTTATCGTGTCATGCTGCGTCACGATTGTTTATCAACTATTTCAAATGGGATTTCGAAGCACAGAAAAGGTTACATCATGCAAACTCAGGGAACACTGTATCTTATATATTGTACGGATCCATGAACATCTCTCAGTGTCATTTTGTCACAGCGTGCAGTAGCATTGTGAACTGTGGTTTTCAACTCGTTTTGTTGTTACTTCTTCGGTTTATAATTATAAATTAAACACAACAGTAATCTTTATCTTTAGTAGATATCTTTTTAGTGGCTGTAATTTTGTTTGAAATTCAACCTCGATCACGTAAGCAGCAACGGCAGTTTATTTGTCCAGAAGGTAGAATATATTTTATTTTCAAAAAGTTAAACTATGTATTGCATACTTTTTTATTGTATCACAATGAAAATAATTCGTGGAATATTTCATAATTGTAAGTAGTGATTAAAGAAAAAAAGTATTAGGTATTATTAGGTACTGAAAATAAAATATTGATATAGTCTGATGATTCAAATTTAATGCGACATCTTTATATTATTTCAAATCGCATGTTATGGTTACGTTGACCTCTTAGTTTTTTTGATAATTTGTCGGAATTTCGTAATAGATTTGTTATAATCTAATCACAAATAGCATTGATTATTTAAATCTTAGATAAGGGGATAGACAGATATTTAATTAGTTGTACGCACGTTACTTATGGCACGTCGTTTTTTATATCGAAAAAAATATATTTCGTTAGAAATCGAGTCGTGCATAAGGTGTATCATACAAGAAATCAAACAGTTATAGTATACGTAAGTCTATCTCTATCGATTAATTTCTTAGAAATCAGCGACTCGAATTACAACCACAATAAATATCGACTACATTCACAATAATCAGATCTGCGAAGAGACAACGTACATTCCAAGATTACAAACACTTTTCCGTTATTCGTATATTAATTTCATTTAAATTATCGTCATTCTTACCGGTATCTTTAATATTTCATCATCTATACATTAACTTTTCAATTTTTTATACAACAAAAATCTTTTATAAATAACAGTTCGCAAAAGAAATTTATCTGCATTCGAACGTTTCTATTTTGCAATTAAATATCTGTCGGTAAACAACTTTCCTACATTTTTCATAATCAACAATCTATAATCCAATGAGTTTGAGCCTAAATAAACATTGATCAAGTATAATAAATTAATCTATTATACTTCACCCAAAATTGTTAATTTTAGATTGTTTAGTTGAAGAAGTTGTGAAATGATGGACTCGATATTTCGTACAAGATCGCCCGGTGCTGCTGCCGAGGGTGTTCGAGATCAGTACGCTGATGGAAGAGCTGCTAAAGTGTGGGAAGTATTCATCGGCGACAAAAAGCAAAGAACTCAAAATTATCGAGACTTTCTGGTGGGTTTATTGAAAAATAAAGGATGCAAAAGAATATTGGATGTAGCATGCGGAACTGGAGTGGATTCAGTGATGCTTTTAGAGGAAGATTTCGAAGTTGTTAGCGTTGATGCTTCGGATAAAATGTTGAAGTATGCCTTAGAAGCCAGATGGGAACGTCGGAAGGAGCAAGCGTTTGATAATTGGGGTAAATATTTAATTGTGAAATGTATAATCGCATGTTGCAGACGAAATACGTATTTTGTTTTCTATAAAGATTTCAAAATACTCGTTGTTACTAAATAATGAGTACTTTTTAAGAATTACTTCAACTTAAGATTAAAATTAATATTTATATTTAAAGAGTATTTGAAGACTAATTAGCAGAAGTAAATATAAATTACAATTATTTTTGTAATGCTAATATCCTTCATAAATGTTTACGCGAGCATCAATTGTTAGTAGGCTAGATCGGAAACTCGACTCTGCATAATGCAATACTTCAGTATTTTTCATCGTTCAGAGAAATGCAGCGGTTCTATAGAATTGTTATGAAACCATTGATTTGATAAATGTTAGTTATTTTTCTGTCTTTTTTTTCCGGTTTGTGAAACTGTAAACCGTTATCGCTTATCGTAATAAAGAAGACACATGGTAGTGAAGATTGCTATTTTATCGAAGGTCAATTCTTTTCTACCTTTTGCTATTTCTCTTTTTAATTTTCCCACTGAAGATTATATTGAATTCTTTCTGACCTAAATTGTTCATTGCATCTTGTTATTTTATGCTTTGTAAATAGCATTGAGTTAACAGTTACACTTTTTTTACATAATTTTTTGTTTTTTGATATTTTATAGTAATTGAGGAGGCGAATTGGCTGACTTTACCACAAGATATTCGTCACTTAATAAGAGGTGGATTTGACGCTGTAATTTGTCTAGGAAATAGTTTTGCTCACATGCCTGATACGTTTGGCGATCAAAGAGAACAACGGTAAAATAAAAGACATATTTTACTATATATTTTACTTTTGTTATTAACATTGTAAGAATTTTTGTTTAATTTTGTTATGAAATATAGGCAAGCGTTATTGAATTTCGAACGCTGTGTAAAACCTGGAGGTTTGCTCTTGATTGATCATAGGAATTACGATTACATAATTGATACTGGGAATATACCGAAAAAGTGCATATATTATAACGTGAGTATATCTTTATAAAGTTTTACAACTCTGTTTAAATAAAACTTCGAATCTGTAAAAAGACGAATTTACGATTCTTTAAAGAAATTGTCGAACTCGTAATATTATGTCAACTTGAGACATTCAAATTTGAAGCATTTATATATACAGCATTCAAATTGAAAATTCAAAAATTAAACTATATTGAGAATTTTTTCTGTGGAATTTTAGAGCGAACATATGACAGACATCAAGGCATCGGTATTATTTGTTTCTGGAAAGCCAGCGATCGTCACTTTAGATTATATGATTACTTTGGATGAAGGGGAGGATGAGGATGAACAAAAGAACATTAGTGAGTTCAGACTTTCGTATTACCCGCACAGAGTGGACGTGTTCACGAAGATGTTGGATGAAGCATTCCATTACCGAGCCAAGCATACCATCTACGGGGATTTTAAATCCTTGGATGAAGTGAAGCATCCTGGTTTCTACATTCACGTGATGGAGAAACCAGTATAAATACGTCTGAAAATATTGCAATTGTTTGATAACAAAGACAATATTATCGGGAAATTTTACATTTTAATGCATCTCATGATATACGTTGCATACTCATTCATTTTCTATTTATTTCGTACAACGTAGAGCATAGTTTCTTGAAGAGTTCATATGGATTTTGAGCAGCTCAGTTTGTTCTTAGAATCTAGACGAATTTCTTGGAATTGTGCTTTGCATCATGATTTTTTTATTTTGTATACTTTTATATGTTGTATGAAACTTTTATGATTTGAGCGTTCTTTTTAATTCTTTATATATATACATATATATATAATGTATATTATAAAGTAAGTTGATACTATAAAAAGGGGGTAATAAAAAGAAGCAAAGGAAAAAACTGTAATTGATTCATGGGTCCATTCACACACTCATAAATGTAATAGCGCAGTTCGGTCAAGTTTTAATCTTTTTTATTATAAGTTCGAAAGCAGCTTTCTTTTGAGTATTCTAGCCAGGCTTTGTTCGATGCTACAATTTGATCTCTCGACGATACGATTTTTCATCTTTTATTTTATGTATTTTTTCTTTTTTCTTTTGGTAGTTTTTTGAGCGGTCGTTGGCGTTGATTCATTAATTTTGGCTCCTTGATCAATCTTTCTCTTGACTATTCCACGTTCCATGCCTTGCAAAATAATATTAGGAAGACTAACGAACGTAAAAGTGCGGCAGGGTTGAAGTTTCGATTAATCTTCACAGTTAATGCTCGATTCTACAATGTATCCATTCTAAATGATAAGTTCCCTATATTTTCGAACATAACCTTCACATTGATACTTCGATTCAATCATTAGTGATAGGATTGAAATATTTTTTATTAATCAAGAACTGTATCATTTTTCTAAATTAATTTCATTCTTTTTAAGCAGTCCTTTAAAAGTCTTTTATCACTGAGTAGCCTACACTAATTTCATATTATTTATATTTTCTGTAAGGAAGAATCACAGATAACCTTGTAATCTAGAAAACTTTTTAGGGATCAATAGAAAGTACCCTTTAAACAATCTTAATCAGACTCGGCCTTAATGATTTAAAAGATTCAATATTTACAGAGTTCTTCAGTGGCTCGATCTTTTAAGAGAAGATTTCAAGGTTATCCTAGTGAAAGATGATAATTGAATTCGAAGAACGATCACGATCGTAAGTCATTGTTTTAGAACGTGTAGTTTTTTATTTTTGATCAAGGTCAAAGGTTCTCGAGGTTTTACCAATCGAGGTCCTTTAAGGAGATATTTCGTCGACGATCGCTCAAACTAAAAACAACAACAAGAACATGAACGCGGCGAGGAGCGTTCGCGTAGGACCATTCGTCCGTCTCGTTTCGTTTTCTCTGGTTCGCGTCGAGATCGCACGATCGGATTTTCTCGAGAGTTCGTAAACAGCTCGGCTCCTGTCAATTTTCCAGTACCACGAAGGTCGATCAATCGATCAATCATTGTCTGGTGCCTTTTTATTTTCCATCATTCTATTTTGTAATCATCACACTTATTGTTACGGTATTTTAAAGTATAAGAAAATACATTATTTTATTTCCTTATATTTTCATTTGGTTGTAAATAGAAAAATGAAAAACTCAACAAAATTTTAAACACTCTTTTGATCTATGGCATTGCGATCAGATGTTGCGTTACAGAATTCGAAACAACAGTGTTTTCATAAAACAACAACGGACCTATTTGTTTTTCAAAATAAACACAAAGAAGCACGAAGTTTTCTCCTGTATCCCCAAAGTAGGTTATGTCAACTGTTTATTATTTTTCGTTTGTTAGTAAAGGACTACGTCGATCAAAAATATCGCAAATCATTGTTTTGGGAATGATTTCGAAATTTAAAGAAAAATTACATTAAGATTTAAGTAACGATATACATAGCGAGATTAATCGATCTTCTGTGGTACTTGATCATCGAAGAGCAGTTTACGGAAATGACAAGGACAGAGTTTACAAGGCCGAGGACTTGATTACAGTGCAACGAATTGCCCATATATATGTATATGTAATATATATATATATGTATATATATATATTCTTTTTTTCTTTATTTCTTTGTTATTCCGCCGAATAGCTACTATATAGACACTCTCAATCATTTTCACAAAAAATTCTGTACGATCACGGCTTCTTCGATCGTCGCTACGATCAAAGTCATCGTCATAATTTCTTTTTCCCTTTTAATAAAACGAAACTCCTTTCATCGCTCTATACTCATTACTTTTTTCTTTTTTAGATTTGAATCGAAGAAACAAGAAAAGATTAAGAAATCAGATTCAGACAGAAATGCTATTCTCTTGTCTTCCTCGTTTCCAAGTTCATCGATATACTTTACACCTCGATTATCAAAGAACTTTCTTGTCGGCGACATGAAAGGAACGAACAGAAGTTTCACAAAGAAATAAACGCATTATCTTGAATGCATAAATTCGTCGCTGACGCGTGAAAATCGACGACGACGACGACGACGATGACTACGTCGACGACGACCTGTGTCGCGACGCTCTCCACTCGAGTACAACGATAATCCGTTATTGCAAAGTAGCTGATATATAAAAAATCGTAATATCACATGTTTATCATTTCTCTTTTCGTCGCGTTGCCTATTCTCGAGGCACCACACTTGACAACGACCGCCTTGTCGGCGTTCGGCTTCGACGCGGACACCAATCGCGTTCCTCCACCTCTGCCATCTTCGATTCTCTTCGAATTCGACCAAGACGCTCTGTGTGTACACCTTCCACGGGAAAACGTGGTGGAGGTTCGTCGTTGCAATTGCCAAAGACGCAGATCAATCCACGCTAGTGAAACACTCTTGTGAGTGCTGATTGGTGAATGACTGTTGAAAAGACCGCGCTTCCAACGACTCCAACATGGCGGACCGATAAGTCGATCGAGTCATCCACCTCGACGTTTCATGACTTCGTTATCAGCTTTGTTCGAGTTTATTCGCTTTCTAAGTTGGCTTGTTGCGAACGGCACGCTGGAATGCTTCGATTTTCTGGAATATCGTGTAGCTGGAAAGTCCGTATGGAATGTAAATTAGGGTTTCATGAAACCACTATGACACAGGGTTTTGGAGAAGATGGGACGTCGTCAGTCTTCGATATTTTCGATGCAACGGTTTATCGGAATGTTTGGTGGAATCGACTTATGGTTGCCGATGGAGCCGTTCGACGGGGACGAGGACACGTGCGCGAGAAGAGAAGCTCTCGGATAGCGAACAGAGCAAGTGGACCTTCCCATGATTCCAATATTGCTACGGATGCAATTTCGTTTAGCTTTCGTAATGGTAAGGACCGTTGTTTTAATATCGCGATATAAATGTTTTTAAAATATCAATTTAAAAATTGAAATTGTAATTATTTACCTGGCGATAAATTTGATCAGAGATTAAAATTTTCTTTTTCGTCGAATTTTGTTTGTTTAGAAGATCGAAGAGAACGATTTGTTTTTCGAAGTTTAATCGTTACAAATGCATCCAAAATGGTGAAATAGCTCGGAATCACGGGCTGATCGACCGGATATGCAGCATTTAAAAAGGAGCAAGGCGCACCGTTTCCAATAATAATTCTCGATCGCACGTCAGCTGCTGAAAACGTTTTAACAATTTGTTAAAGTTTCGCGTTCGTTTTAAAGTGTATAGAAACTACGATAGAGCCAGCTATATCGTCACCGCCGCTAAAACCTAATTAACAAAGTCGCTCGTAACTGTTCGATAATTCAATATTTTTTTTTTTCTTATTTCATTTCCTCTTGGTAACATCGTGAAATTAGAATTGTTTCTGCACTTCTTTCTTGTACGCTCTTTTTCTTCTTTTCCCATACACACATACACACAGACATCCTCGCATTCTCTCTTTTATACTCTCTCAACCTATATAATATTTATAGTATTTACACGCGTATATGTCTCTGTCAGCGCGTTTGCTCGTGTTCCCATCATTCTTTTTTTTTTTTTTTTTCATTCATCTATTCATTTCGAATTGTTGCGAGTCAACGTTCAATTGTGTGCACGGATCTCGACGATCCGTGGTTCCCCTTTAATCCGGATTCTCTTCAAATGGATAGCATATTGCAGGAGCGATCGATATTCGTTAATCGATAATGCCAAAAAGCGATGCTTGGCTCGTTATTTTATAGAATTTACACACGATTTATATCACGACAGATCGTGTTTGGAAAGAATGAAAAGTAAACGCGTTTATCCATAATAGCAATATTTGCTTTGGATCGTCGAAATTCCGCCATATTATTCATGAGGGGAATCGCGGTGTGAAAAATGATATATAACATCAGAAGGTCTTCCATTCGTATCGATTCGTCTATATATGTTGGCTTAAGCTAACGAAATATATATCTATCAGAGACTTATTCGATTATTCGCATTTTTTCTACTCGTGAGATCAGTACTTTCCATCTTTGATTGTCCTTCAGAATTGTGGTTTTCAAAATTCTTTCTCGAGGCGACAGCAACGGAAATATGACATGTCTGTATATGCGCACGCGCGTCTTCGTGTAACTGAGTGCGTGCATATGTATAGTATAAACGTAGCTCAATCACCGCAAAAAATAATTTGACATACTCGAAGATTACAATTAATCCAGTATGGTGTTAATTTACAATGAAAACTGGGCAAATTAAGTTCTTCCATTTGCTGACTACTGTTGACAATAGTTTACAAAACGTTTAAGTTCTTGACAATGTTCAAAATACTAAAAAGAATTCATCGATAGGAAATCGATAGCAAGTATTAGTTAACGAACTAATTATAAGTTGAAATTATAAACTGATAAGCAATTTTTCCTGCTTTAGCGCTTGACGTCAAGTATTTATAACTAGGAACTGTAGACGGTTTTTAGTGTCAACGATTTCAATGATATTATTCCGATAATAATTGGGACCGCCAGATTAATACAGTAATCTATCAGCGCTACATCGTTTGAACCATCTATACATCTTGGTATGTGTATAAATATTCTCGTTATTCAATTGAAGTTTAACTCGACATAGAAAGCTGCGCCGGAAGCCGAGAAAGAATTAGACGAAAAGGAAAAAGTAGTCACGCGTGATAATGCTTCTTCTTTCTTGAACGTTTTCTCATTGCAAACGCGTTGACACGAATTACGCGTCATGTTGTCAGTTTTTTCTATATATATATGTGTATATATATATGTATGTACGAATATATATACACGTGTCGTAGTTACAAGATATATATACACCTAATATTGCTGTTTGGCTTTCGTGAATGCCATGTGAATGCTGGATTAGGTCATGTTCTGCGATGTAACAAAGTGAACGGAATCTTCGAGTTTCCGTTATGGCGTCTGTAACGATTGTTGAGAACGCGACCGGAAGTCGCATTGTAATCACGTAGCTACTTTGAATTCGCTCAAAATGCAAACAAAATTTTACATATTTGTTCTTCTTTTCTTTCGCTTTTCTTTCTCTGTTGTTCCTTTCTTTTTTTCTTTTAATATTTCATTTTCGCGGATTGTTGCACGGAAATATAACCATTCGAGGGCGTGGCCGAATTGACTTTTAACAATTTATGTTTATTTATCGTCGAGTCACGAAACGTTTCGAGAACCACTATCGAATTAAACGTCTTTACTGTAGCTTCTTCTTATCTTTTTCGTTAAGGATCTAATGCAAAAGCCGAAGCAACAAGGGGAAGTATGTTGTTTAACACGCTTAAAAAAATAAAGATGGCCTTTGTCGGTAGCTGCTAGGTACTTACGAGAACTGGTTTTATGGTATACTTTGGATTCTTCCTTGTTGGGTAGCTTTAGCCTCGGTTCTTAACTGATAACATCTTTGACGCGTTTAAAAGGACAGTGGTCCACGAATCGTTTTACGAACCAGGTCTCCACAAGAGAGGAGTGAGAATACTTTCTGAAGGGAGACTTACAAAAACGTGACGCGAAGGTGAACTGCGGGAGCACTTCCGGTATAATTTTCTCTTAAATTTAATAAATACGTTGAAACTTAAGAAATGCAAAAGAATTTTACCTCTGTACCTTCTTTCGCCGATAAATAATATCAAAATGGTGAAGGATACAGTCAACAGATAACGATGTGAAAAATTTGAATCGCTAAAATTAAGATTGAAAAGGCAGAATAATTTAGTCACAAACTTGATGAAGTACAAATAGCTTTGAGCTATCGAATATTCAATGGAAGTTCTCCCAAAGTCGGTGAATTTTTCACAAATCCACTTTTGCAGCCGATTTTGATCACTCACACACATACATGCGCCAGCATACATACGTACATACATATACAGACGTTTCACTGAGACGGAACTATTAAGAAGCCATCAATCAACGTTCATGCACTCGCGAATCCTGTTTCTCGAAAGTTATAGAATGAAATAGAGAAGAAAGTAAAAGGAAATAAAAAGAACACAGCACTACAATGTAGTGATAGCGAAGCAACGATACTCGACAACGCGTCTCGACGCTTTTCACTTCGAGTCACGGAGCTGTTCAAAAATTTAAACATGGGAAGTCTTTTGACATCCTTTTCATTCCTAGACAGACTTTTCTCGAATTTTCGTCGCTTTTATCGCTTATCGTCGAGTCTGAACCATTCCAAGCAATTAAAGAATCATGTATCGTTGTTCATCGGACAATTGTAATATTTGCCAATATTTTTTGTTCGGTAGAATTAATCAAAAATTAATAGCGAATTAATTAAGAACACGAACAAAAATCCTCTAATTGCTATTGTGCTACACACTCTTTCATTTTTCTTTTTTTTTTTTACTTTGTTTTTGTTGTTGGTTGTTCTTGTTACTTATAATCTATCGTGCGCAACCACGAGTCTAGCTGAGATCCCCTAAAGATGCGTGTAAACCTACGATTACAGTGTGTGTTACCTTACGTGTTAGAACGTGAGTATTCTGAATTTTAGTTTTCATCCTCTCGATTAAACGTTCGATGTCTCGAAGAAGCCGTCGCAAGCAGTATATAAGTCGATATACATTTTTGTATTTTTTCTTTGGTTTACTTTTGCTTTTAATCGCGTGTTTGGCCATGCAGAAATATGCCAAGTTGTATTATAATAGCGGGACCGTTTCGTCGGCATGAATGTCCCTTTTTATTTCTTCATCTTTTATCTATCACTTTCTTTTACGTTTCCCTCTTGTTTCGTGTTTCCATTTACATTCGACGGGCTACGATCTTATACTAGTACTTTTCTTCTCGTATCAGGTTTGTTCTTCGCGTGTACCGACGAATTGCTCATTAAAAATCAGACGCGAAGCGAGTAGCGAAAATGCAGTATGTCCTTAAAACGTACGCGGTGAAATTTTACAGATAGCTTATGCCTATACCGGCACGCTCGTCTCACTTTATTGAAAAGAATTCGCTGAAACAGCCGACCTCTTTTTCTAGCCACTTTTCAACTCCTTTTTGGTTTTCATTAAAAAACCATAAACTTTGCAACCTCTTATATGGCTTCTTTTTCTTCCAATATCTCATATTTTTCTTTCTTCTTCTTTTCTCCAAAGGATACATGGCTATTACAATTTCCAAAACAACTAGTTTTTCTTTCTTCTTGGTTTAAAGCGAATTAACAATTGCGTCGACCCAATCTAACTGCAGCAAACCACGTCAAATTATATCCAACTGCATAACGTCCCGATCTAACTTCTAAAACAAGTATTCCCGAGAATAGCAGTCCATTCCAGCGATTTCCAACAATAAATCAACTGTGAGACGTCCGTGCGGAGTCGCAAGAACTTTCACAAATACTCCCTGGGCCTGGGCGGAGGCCTCTTCCTATCGGACCTGTCGCTTCTGTCCGTCGTGGTGGTACTCTGTTCCCTATCATCGGTGCATTCGAGCATCTGTGTGGTTTCCGTCGCCTCTGATGGACTGATTGGCTGACTAGCTAACGGTGCTAATGGTGCAGCTCCCTTGTTCCTCGATTTGCTTCTTCTCTTTCTCAAAATCAATGGTCCAAGAGGCGTAGAATCGTCCCCTCTAGAAGTTGACGCTTGGGCCAGTCTTTCCAGCAATTCCTTACTCACTTCTCTCGAGGAAGTTTTGTAATCACTACTGTCCTTCAGTCTATCCGATTGCTGCGATTGATGATGATGATGATGATGATGATGGTGTTCCTGGGACTTGGAGATTCTTTCTGTCGTTGTTCCTTGTTCTCTGTAACCTTCACCCCCAGTCGTCGATGTGGACGTAGTTGCTATAGAAACCTTTTGTTCCCCCATTATATTTCCCCCGGACGTTTGCGTAGCCTGGGAACCCTGTTGACAACTGGATGTGCCCTGTGGCAGGATGGTCGACTGATTCTGAGAGGAACCACCGTTACCACCTGTCGAAAAATTGTTCGTACTCTTTTGCTGTTGCGGACTAGCCGCGGGCAGTCTGCTCATCAACGTCTGCAGCATGTCCTCGATTTTGGCTAATCTCTGGTTCACCCGTTGCACTTCCAGCTTCAAGTCCACCTTTACTTCAAGCACGGCGGCTAGAATCTCGCGATCATGGCTCGGTTGAGTGGTGATCAGTCCATCGTCGTAGCTTTCCAGTCGACGAAGTTGAAGCTGCTTCGAGTCTGCGGTGTTCTGTTGCTGTTGTGGCTGCTGTTGTTGCTGGGTCTCTTTTGCGTTTTCTGCGTCTCCTGATTCTTCGATGGTGCCGCTAAGCTTGCCGAACTTGGGAAACACTTTGTTGCTGCCGGCACTTGAACTGGGTCGAGCGTCTCTGGCGCTTAGGGAGCGTTTAAACGTGTCCACTCCAGTCCCTGCCTCGCTTCCAGAGTCCAGACTAGATGTTCCTGCAGAAAATCACACATTTCATAGAATTTTGTTTTGTTTTAAATTCAGTTGTATGAAAATTTCCACTTTATTATACGGAAATTAAGATGGAAACTTCCTACATTTTATGATATCACGTTTGATAATTATGTTCCACTTTCTTCTGGCTTCTCATACTATATCATGGTTTTCCATCAATTTTCATCAATTTACACAGAGTGACACGAAAGTGAGATATGTAGTCGGGGGTCAGAAATTCTTACGACAATTACAATAACAGTTGCAAACGGTTATCCTCCTCCTTTTCATGGGTAGTGTTACGACCGCATATTTAAAAATTTTCCTGTAATCTCTGAAGCTCCTGCAATCTTCCAAACCTACAACTGTGTTCTCATTAACTTCGTATCACTCTGTACGTCATAAAAATAAATTTTGTTTCGTTACCTAAGAGTCGTCCCCACTTCCCGGCCCGTCCCTTGACGGCAGTGCTCTCGTCCGCAGTGGAGAGTTTCCTGGTGTGCGAAGACTCGCCCTCTTTGCCCTCTTTCCCGTCCTTTCCGTCCCCTTTCTCCACGTCGGCAGTGTGTCTCTCCCTGCGGAACCTGGATAGAAAAAAGTAGAGAGCGAAAACGCCCGTGTTTAGTTGCGTCGACGTGATTTACTTCTGTCTACATTACTGGGGTTAAGAGGCCAGTTTCACTAGGCGATCAATTAAATAAAGGGGGAAATAATAAGATTACATGGTGTATACAAATCGTGGGTAGGAGAATATTGTACATATTGTCTTGTTTTTTTTTTTTTTTCTTTTTCGTGGTTTCAAAGTTTCACTTCTATTTTTCTTTGGTTTGGGCATCGTGAAACTTTACTTTCTCTCGATCGTATCTGATCGAAGATCATAATCTGCGTCATCTATTTTCATTTCCACTTTTTTTTTTTTTAGCAGAGTTGTATATATGTATATGCATATATATAAATTTATATATACAAGTATTTATATATATCTCATATATACATATACAGTTTTGGTATTTTTGTTCTGGGAACAAGGGGAAGAACTATCGTTCTTTTCCTTTTCTTTTTTTTTCTTTGCACTGTACTGGTTCTGCTTTTTTTTTTTTTTTTTTGGCAAATGAGTCAAGTTCATTCTACTGAGGCTAGAAAAGGGGAGACAGCTCCAGCGGTGTTCACGAGCAACCTACTTTGATGTGCCTACGGGATTCGAAAGAAAATATTCTCGGTGGTGATAAGATGCCGGTCAAAACATACGGGAAAACCTGGCGACGTCGATGAACCGATTGTGGCCTGGAATCTATCAAACAAAGAAATAAAAATGAAAGAAAATGAAACAAAAGAAAAGAAAGAAATAATTAATTGAAAAACAGAAAGAAATAGTCTTATGCGACTCGTGACGAAGCCATGAAAGCGAAACGTGCTCTCGTGACGTTTCAGGGTTCGTTGTTTGGGCACAATGCTATTTTCGTTCGGTGAACGAAGTGTCTCTGTGATAAAAAGTCAGGACACGTTATCGCGGTACTTTTTAGGCTGAATTGGCCGACTTAGAAACTCCATTCTCGAGCCGTAATTACACCGTGTGCCCGTTGGGAGCATCAAAGTTTAAGTTATCGGTTATGCACTGATGTACTCCGATGGGACACGAGCGGAGAATAACAAATCAGAGTAAATAGGTACGTGTGTCAGCCTGTTCTCTTCATCGCTACATTTTAGCAGGGAAAGAAACGAATCTTTTCCCTTCGGACTTCCTAGAGCAATGATTCTAAATAAAGTGGAAGATCACGGGTTAAGGAAAGAGAACTTATAAACGGAGCTTTAAACGATTGCGCCAAGTAAAACACAGTGAAAATTGCAGTGACGATAAATGATTTATGGCTAAACATAATTGTTCCTCTGAGGTTATAAAATACTTTCTTTCCCGTTATTCGCGAATCTTCTGGGCTGATATTTCTATTAACATGATTTTATCGAGGACTTGATATTCTGAAGAATCGTGTTAAGAGAAACGCAAAGATACTCATAGTGATAGGAGTCAATCTACGGTCAGGCAGAATTTATACCGCTGAGATTCTAATACATTTTCTTTTCGTTATCCACGAATTTATCAAGGTGCTTCCTAATATGAACATCACAGATCGTAAGGAACCCGGACTTTGTCGTTATTAAGCCGGTGTTAGGTATCAGGCAAGAGTCGACTTGTACTTAATGGTCGGCCGCAATCGTGGTTCATCGACGTAACGTTTGATGATACAGTTGTAATGGTAACGAGCTGCTTGATTAACTGTAGAAATGCCATTGAGCAATCGACTGGATCATTTGATCGAGTCGAAGGCGGAAAAAGGAAAGAAAGAGAAGTGAAAAGAAACGAAGTGGATCGCCTCGTTCTAGTCACTTTGCTCTAAACTGCATTATTATTAAAAAAGTACTATATGTGTCTATCATGCACGTAACATGCCGCGATTGAGGCTTCTAAAAAAGTCAATAAAAAATAAAGATTCGAATTCTTAGAAATCGTTGGCAATCTGGCAGTTTTTCAAGCAGCTACTTGGCATCGTTTATATATAAGTACAGGTGACAGAGAGAAACTTGAATCCTAGAGTGTGTACGTCACATGCATTCGGCGTTGCATAAAATCGTAAAAGGATCGGATGCTCGAGGCACATTGGAAGACTCTGATATCTCTTTCGCAATGATATGAAGAAAAATCGTCACTTATCTTACATTAACGAGAAGGTATTAACCTTGTGGCATCAGCAATCGTGTTGCTTCATGAAGGAATAAAGCAACATGGTTGCTCCACGTTAAAGAAAATAGCTAGAAATTGGCAAAAAGAGATACAGAGTCCTCGAGTTCGCTCTATACAAATCCTGGTTCCACTAAGAATATATATGTATATATATTTATGGTGGGAGAAAGATGCGCATAACCCTCTAAAGCCGTATATCTTACAGCACTCTAGCATTCGTCAGAACTGCAGTGATCGTCAAAAATGACAAAGATTGTATAATGGCACCGGGTGATGTGTACGCATCTGGAAAAAGATGCGGTTCCTGGGCAAATCGATTTCGAACTTTCCCTTTTATCATCTAAACACCAAATTTATCTTCCGTGGGAGATTTATTCTCGTTATGGCGATAAACTGCAAAAAAAAAAGAAAAAAAAAGAGTAAAAAACAGTAGAACAATATAGGGAAAATGGTAAAAAAAGATTGGACGAAAGATGGAAATTCGATTTACCCAGGCTACTTCGTAGACGTGCTGAGTGAGAATACATATCAGTTTCTCTTTCAAGCGTGTGTACAGCGATTGCACATCCGTGATACCCTTCGAAACCTTTCTCGAGAAATGCTTATCGGTCGCTCCCGGGGGAGACGCGCGAGTTGAATGATCGGTACGACACGACTAGAAGAAGAAGAAGAATAAGAAGAAGAAGAAGAAGAAGAAGAAGAAGAAGAAGAACAAGAAGAAAAAACGATCTCGCGGGTTGCATTCTTCTGTTCAATACGATTTTATTCGATATGTTTTGGTTTCACGGTACGTGTATACGATCGGAATAAAAATTCTGCACGGTCCATCGTTGCCGAAAGCTGCTCGTCCCGAGGTGGATCGTGTCGATCTAAAAAAAGTACTTTTTCGAATCTCGACTCTCTTAATAAAAAACGTTCACGCTCTCTCAACAATTGCTCGTCCGTGATACAAATAATTTAGGCAGGTATACATATACAAAATCGACCCGTATAAATATATATATATACACATATATATAAATAATATATATATAAAATATATAATAACAATGAATAATCATGTGTTTATATTTATAAAAATATATATAGAGGAAGATGTATATATATGTATATATGTATTTAGAGAAAAATCACAGTGGAGAACAGTAATAATAATATATAACGATATACAATCATAATAACGATGATTAATATAATCATAATGAGAAGAATAATTAATCGAATTAATATAAATATAGAGTAATAATAATCAATAATATAAGAGTGTACGTAAGAAGTAGCAAAGATGGCAATAAAAAGAATGAAGAAAGATAAATAAATACGTAAGAAATGAAATTGCCTAAAACTGGGCCAGGGCGGCAGGACGTTCACGGTGAGCTCCTCGTCGGAATCCTGCTGGGACCGTCCGTTCGCGGCCCTGCTCACGCCGATCTGGGCATCCCCGTCGGTCTTGAACCTTTACGGACAACAGGCCAGCCAAGCAACGATCAACAATCAACAACAATTTACCAGAACATACGATACGAAAATTTCTAATTTTACTTTTTTTCCTTACTTTCTTTCTTTCTTTTTTTTTTGCACCGATATACACTTTGTGCGCTAACATAACCTTTCTCCCCTCTTTCTCTCCCTCTCTCTCGTAAACTTTCACGCTTATGTTTCCGCCTTGCAATGTTAGTCTGTAATTTATGCTTGAATACATTTACATCTTTGTACGCGTGTATTTCCCATATTTCTTATTTCTCTTTCTTCTTGGCTCCATTCTTATCCCTAGTGTGCTGATGGAAGCTTGCAACGGGGGAAATGCACACGTACAGAGGGAAAATTCAGATGCTCATTCGAGATCGTTCACACTAGTCCATTCTCGCTCTTCGTTCTCTCCTTCGACATTCCAGTGAAACTGCGATTAAAAAAAAGATACATATATTCGTCAGCCTATTGGATTTGTGAATACAGACCAGCTGTCCACTCTGCGCGGCTTTCCACGTAGTCATACGGAAGAATCGAGGCTGCACGACAGCTTAATTATCACGTGGGTACATATTCATTTGTAAATAATCGTTCTGAGGATATGTCTTAGAAAAAAGAAAAATCATATTTCTTTTTCACTTAGAAACATCATAACCAGTGGTTAAAGTTCAGTCAGATAGTATACACATGTTTCGATTTATTTTTAAACGAATACGTATCCACTGAATTAATCCTAAATTTAAAAGTCGACCTCTCCCAATGCTTCTCCATTCCACAAAAAAATCACAGTAATACCTGTAAATTATGAACGAATCAAAATAAATTCTGTAAAAAAAAATATATTAATAAATTTCTTTTTATTAATTTACTATAACGTTTGATTTTTTTGTTCAAAAATGAAAGATCACTAAGAGAGGCGTACGTTATTAAATAGAATGGATTCGATATTATCCATTCCAGCTTGATGGGCAACAAATCTGTCCCTACCTCGAGAAAATTTTGCGCACCAGGTGATCCTGCGCTTGATCCAATTGTGGCTCGTTCTTCCTTCTTTCTGCCAGTTCTTTTTCTCGACGAACATCGGCCACCTTCCGGAAGATCAGCTGCACAAAACGTTTGATTCGATTTTACACGCTTAAACGACTACTGCAGTCAGTAAATCAATTATTTTTTTTTTTTCATTTTCTTGAATTTGCTGTAATACTTGCAAAATATGAAATTCGTCATGAGATGTTATATACTTTAAATAATTAATCAGGATGAACAACATGGCGTAGTTGAACGACAGGGGATTATTTATTTATGGAGTCCAGAATAATTATTTATGCCCCCGAGTCGCTTCTTTGCTATTATTAATGGTCTCGAACACATCGGACCTTTTATCGGATTTTTTATACTCCTTACTATGTAGGTGACCATTATTCGGTTGATTGTCGAGTGTTAAAATTAATACTTGCACGGTTACGTGACAGATCAATCTATTAAAATAATTTTCGAATTTTTTTTTAGTACATCTGATGTCTCTATATATAAAGTAAATAGAAGGGTGCCTTCATTTATTAATCTTCTTAGGAAACGAAGTCTATGTTAATAATTTTAATATTTTATGATTTTACGTTCTGATATTCTTTTACTTAAATAGAACGTAGATAATTAGAGTAATTTAATTTTTTTGACAATATAATTTCTGACGCCAGAAAAGAATCGTTCCCCTACTGTTTTTTTCTAGACAGAAAGTTGTAGGTTAGGGGTGGGGGAATAATTTTGTTCACCAGTTACGCATGCGCCATTAAAGCAGTCGATAGGCACACTAGTAGCAGCCTACCTGCAACCGTGACTAACCTTAAAATATTTTATTTATCGTATTGGATCAAGGGAGGATGCAAATTTTTTCTCGACAAGTTTCGTATCAGAATGTCTAGTTAGATGTTTGCTAAAGGACTTTGAAAGGGCGTACGTGTTATCACGTACTTTTATTTCTGTCATTCGTGTCGGATCTTAGTTCTTACTGGGAAAACTGAGGTATATGGATTGCTGTGGAAAGTACTGCTTGTGTTCGAAAGGTTTGTGACAAACTTTTCAATATAACGTACATGTCACCCTTGTAGGTATAATGAATTGTATTGATCTATTTTATTGTAAATAGTGAATTGTAAACTATTGTAAAGTAGATTAATCGTTCGTCAGTCATATGTTTACACAAAAACGACCTTTATGGTCATTTTATAGTAAGTTCTATGGAATGAATTCGATAAAGATAATTGATTTATTTTAGATGGGTCATGGTTCGAGCCGTTCCGCTTCATCCGCAAATATTCTTTCCGCGGACGAGCTGACCTTGGTGGAGAATCTGTTCAAGTCCATGTCTCGAAGTTCAGGCTCCATAAAACGCGAAGATATATTTAAACACTGGTCTACCCATTTAGACGATGTACTATTGCAATTTGTAGTAAAGTTCCTTTGTCATGAACCAGGAAAGAGAGTGTCTGCTATTAATGGAGAGAATTTTGGCAGACTATATGTGTTTGCTGTTCGTGGAAGTCCAGAGGAGAGAACTAGCCTGATTTTTAATGGTTTCTCAGAAGAGGAACAGAAACATGAAATACCTACCACAACGTTCCTTCAATATGTTCAAGCTACTATAAATTCCTACTTGAGACTGCAAAAAAACTCAGGAAATGCACATTATTTAACATGGAGTAGCATTGGTTGCACAGTAAATACTAGGAGGATAGGAATGAGGTCCAGAAGTTTGTGTGAAGATCTAGTCAAATATGGAGATACACTAACCATTGATCAAATAGAGAACTGGTTCTCGTCAACAGTTACTTTCAAGACCATTCAGTCGCACGTATTCCAGTGCCTTTTCTTAGTCTCTCAAAAGAAAGGAGATAAGAATACGAGTAGTAAATTAAACGATTTAAATCTTTTGCCTGGTTGCAAAGGCTTAGAAAATATACCACACTTTCCTAGCATTCTGGGACTGGGTGATGTTTTGTTCTTGAATCTAAGTTTGCCCCATGAACTTCGCAATGAATGGAGATTTCTATTTTCTAGTCAAGTGCATGGGGAATCATTTTCTACTATGCTTGGTAGAATTACCATGCAAGGATCTACCATTATAATACTCCAAGATACAGATGACCATGTATTTGGTGGTTTTGCCTCAGATAATTGGGCACTTGGACCAAATTTCATAGGAAATCAAACCTCCTTTTTGTTTAAACTTGAACCAGATATACTCACGTTTCCCTCTGCTGGTTACAATAACCATTATCAATATTTAAATCTTTATCAACAAACTATGCCTAATGGTCTGCTTATGGGAGGTCAATTGAATTACCCAGGTTTATGGCTGGACTGTGAATATGGAACAGGAAAGTCAAGTATATCCTGTATAACCTTCCAGAATTATGTACAATTGAGTGGTAAGGAGAATTTCAAGCTGAAGCATTGTGAGGTTTGGGGTGTAGGTCCCCTTCCGCAAGCAGAAGAAGAAGAAGAACGAGAGTCGAAGTCGGTGTTGGATCAAGATTCTTCCGCGAAAGTTATACTGGAGATGTCTGGCCGTAAGATGTACAGCGAGATGTGTGGTTTAAGAGAGAAGAAAGAGTAATTGTGATGTTAAAGATTCTACAGAAAGAACACACATATCAGGCTACTCAAAACTGTATCGGCTTTTTAGAAACGAAAGAAGGTCCTTGTCAAGCAGTATCTGTAATGCAATGGAAAAAATAGAAAAAAAATTATTTCGTAGTTCTCGTGGAATCGTTTCGACAAAATAATAACAATAACAATAACAATAATAATAATAATAATAATAATAATAATATCAATAATAATAATAATTATAAAAAAAGATTAACAACAATTGCATTCTGCAAGCTTGTACTTCTTTTTGTCTGTTTACAAGCTAACTTTTTTGAAAAATAAAATTTCACATCCCCGTAACGGCCTGATCTCTCATACTGCTATCATTTCCACTTGACTCTACGATCGATAGAATAATATTTAAAAAACAAAAAGAAAGAAAAAAAAGTTATATCGTGCAAGTTGCTGTCTTTCGAATGCCTATTATCTAGTGCCTGGTGAGTCATCAATCATTTTTAACCGGACTTCTTGATACTCTGAATAAAGTCTATCGATGAGAAAAAACTTGTACAACACGTATTCGCTATTATTGTTACATAAGACTGTGTGTTATTCGTACATGAACCGTCTGGCGTATACTGTTCACTCTATCTGCCGGACAAAAGAAAGCCAAAGAGTAAACACTGCACTGTTATTCAGTGTAATGCTAAAGTTCAATAAAGATTTGAAACCTTGAAATACGAAGTTTTTTCTTTTTCGCTTGTTGTACCCTTTACATGCTTTGTTCAAAATCAGTTAGCAGTTTCGAATATTATCAGAAAATTGAAATAAATCCTAAGATTTAACATAATAGAGGAATAGAATGATTCATCGACATCAGATAACTGATTCTGACAATAATGAATATTTTCTTTTAAATTAAAAAGATAAAAGAAAGTACTCACCCGATGACTAAGGTTGTACGTCAGAACAAGATTTCTGGCAAAGGAATTAGCAAAGGCCTGATAAAAATCCAACACCTCCAACAATCGATCCCTCTTGATCGTGTGTAGATCGCAGTAGGTCAGAGCTCGAACATTGGCAGCGCTTTGTCCCACAGATGGGTTCGTCCAAAAGCTGTCGCCGAACACATCACCTTTGCCCAGGATTGCCACTACCTCATCATCCTGGATCACCTCGAGGCTTCCGGTCACGATGAAGCACAACGAATCGATGGATTCGCCTGTGTGATACAATAGATCACCTGGTGCGCTATGGGACATCGTGAAATGCATTGCCAGGGCACGGAGGCAACCGTCAGAGGCCAATCTGGAGACAAAATTTAGAATTATTATACAGCAGCCAAAAGATTTTTGTGCTTATTCTACGTGTTTCTTACTGTACTGTACATTAAATAATTTATTTCAATAATCCTAGCAAGACAAACAAAACTTGCCTAAATGCAGGGTGTTCGTTGAAGACCTTTCTGTTCAGATGAACACAAATATCCGCCTTCATATCCTTGGGGCAGTAGTTGAGTACCTTATCGGTGTCTAGGCCCTTAGTCATCGCCCATGTGCTCACCACGTAATCCATCACGCGTTCGCTAAGTGCCTTGGGCACCTCGTGCAGCTTCATGAATTCCCTTACGTTATTGAGCATATCGTGATACTTGGCCGTTGCGGACGTCATTTGCTGGATTATCGTAGTCACGTGACCGAAGATCGTGGCGTACAATAGGGCTGTGAACACAGATATGGGTGGTCAATTGTAATGCTCGTAAATTTGTGCACCTTTTTGTACAGAAGTAACAGAAAGGATCGTACCGGCTATAATCATCATGCAGATGGTAAAAATCTTTTCGTTGTCGGTCTCGGCGGCGACGTTACCGAAGCCCACTGAGGTCATGCAGGTCATCGTGAAGTACAATGCGGTAACATACATTGTCCTTCTGGACGGTCCCGCGATTAATTCCGGTGCGGTGCTGGTATTGGTCCACAGATAGCTGTACGGTGACTGGGTGACGTTCGCTAGCTTCCACAGCCAGGAATACTGGACCCCATTGTCAGCGTCCGACCTTCCTATCGAGTACCTTCAACGTAATAACACTTCTTACCTTTGTGACATTTATCTATCTACGATTTACATTTTCTAACACGCTATAAACTCGAAAATGAAAGGCGTCAGAATAACTTAGAGACGCGTGAAAGAAGCACGCATGCTTTTTAGTTCGCTAAGTTCGTGTTGAAAGCGTTTTCTCCATTTTTTTCTTCCATCCTGACCGTTATCCTTGTTTCATTTTCGACAGATGCTTTCTTTTGCTTCCTCTTTGGGTTCGGATCGTTTCTTTCTCTTTTTTCTTTTATTCTATTCGAACGAAAGCACGGCTAACAAGAAGGATCACGGTCAAACACTCGAAGATTCTTTTGGAAACGAAGAGGATTCGCTAACAGAAGATAACAGCGCACGAGCAAAGACTCGCGTTCGTTTTTGCAACAGTCGGTTCGACGACGGGAATATCCAAAAGGACACAGGAGCTCTTTGTCAAGGAAATGAGCGGAACGTTACCATCATTGGGGACCTTCTTTTCTTGCTCTCGAGGAGCAGCCTTTTTCTCGAACCTTCTCACGTTTTCGCGTTCTATCTTTCTTTTTCTCTCTTTCC
>NW_016911795.1:1670222-1740360 GCF_001483705.2 Eufriesea mexicana | reverse complement strand
CTTTCCCTTTCACTCACTTCCTCTCTTTTTTCCTTGTCTTCAAAGACGAGGCAACGTTAATTTGAAGCGCTACTTCGTTTATGCCGCTTCGAGCGGGGAAGAAGCGAAAATAATTAAGAAGCGAGATGAAGGAACTAGACAGTGGTTTTAATGTGACGTTCCTTCGCGGATTTTTTAACTGTGTGACTGGACTATCATCTTCGTCGACTCTGTGTTCGCTGAATAATGCAGACAGGTCATCCTGGATGTTTCAGCGTTAACATTAAGAATACAGATACCTCTCATCCATCGTATTTATTACATCCTTCTAAAATGAACATTCAGGACGACCCAAGTAGCTTTCGTTACTAATCTAGAAGCTACAGAAAACTGGTTCCTTTCGGGAATTTTCCGACTGACGAAATATTCGTATCATACATGTAATTAATAATAACAGAGCAAGATAAAAAGAGGATCGATATATCTAATGATCTGCACAATTCCCATTGGAACAAGAATGCGATGCTGTTCTATAAAAGCGGCACGGCATATTTCGCGTGCAAGTGTACATGTTTTTAGTGTATGTTTGCGTGGTTCGTATCTGTCTATGCACGTTTATGTTGCACGTCATACGACGTTAGGTTGAAAATCGGGCAAGAAAATTGATTGTGAATGACGTTTAGGTAGATTTAGCCGTCAATCCTGCCGCAGCCGTGTTACCTTCTTGTGTGTGGGCAGGGTAAAATCACCTTAAAGTGACGTACCAGACACAGGCCAGCCAGTGAGCAACCAACATGTAGAAACAGAGCAGTAGAATGAGCATCGCGGCTCCATACTCCAGATACCGGTCTAGTTTCCGAACCACTCGACCTAGACGAAGCAGCCTAACCACCTTCAACGCTGAAAACAGGCTTCCTATACCATCCTCGTCGTGGTCGAATGCGTTAAATACGTCGTATGGCAAGCAGCTCAGCAGATCGATGATGAACCATGACTTTAGGTAGTTCATTCTGATCACCTGCGATTGAAATGCAAAACAGTATCAAATGATGATGTATCATTCACGTAGAAAGACAGAAGGGTGTGTAAGAGTTAGCTTTGAATGAAAGGAAAAATAAAAAAAAAGACAAATAATTTGTGAGTGCAATTTGAGATAACGTTTAACAATGTTTTATTTTCTAAGTCTCGAGGAAAAGTAAAGGGATCTATTAGGATACAAAAGTGACAGAGAATTGACTAGTAATTAAATGTTGACATAACTTTCTTTATAGGTATCGAGTAGTCCTTTCGAAAACTAATTTCATAGTATTCTTATCCATTTTCTACGGATTTCTGTACTTACATAGCCTCTACTCTTATCTATAGAGACCCTATTTTATACAACAGCATTTGAACTTTTAATGCATAGACTATGCCTAAATATTATATGAAAACTTCCATGATGTTCGACTTTATAAAGACATTTGTACCTTCGGGTCAGACACCACCTCGCCACCAGGGCCAACAAACGTGGTGTGAAAGTTGAGGACAATGTCGATGAAGAATATGACGTCGACGATGCTGTCGACAACCAGCAGGGACACATCTTCGCTGGTCTTGTTTTTGAATGCGACATTATAGGGCACCATGATGGCCGTGTAAAAGGTCAAACATAAAATGATCCAGTCCCAGATCGCCTTGAACGCGCAGTAATGTAACAAAATATGTGGCGGGGTCTTTGGCGCCTCTTGTCTGTACTGCGGCATCACATCGCCGCTTAAGGACATCATCTGAAAAAATTCAATTGAATTATCAGTTCAATCATCGTTACCAGTTTCCCCCTTCTTTTCAGTATCGTTTCGGGTTAATAAGCAACTTTCTCTCGGAATTTCGAATTTTGATAAATGTTTCATGACTTTCAAATCATAAACGCACAGCGTGGCATGCATTTAAATATCACCGATTACAATAATCCAGCAATCTCGAACACGTACAAACCCTCAACGGTTCTGTTAACATTTCGATGCAAATCTCTTCGAAATGGGTACGAAACTCCAGCGTGGTTAAATCTTCATCAAACTCATGCAAATACAAATGATTTAATTAAATACTAGAACCAAAGTCTTTCACCAATACCACGAGTTTTGTAACCATCCTAAAGTAATAGATAACAGAAGAACAGAAGGTCTGAGGTCTAGGTGTGAAGAAGAATGGTTCTGAAAATTCGAATAATTTGCTCGATTGGGCTTCCGTGTTTTTTCTGCATTTTAAGACGATTAAATCACAGAAATGCATATTTGAGAAACGTCTATACAATCTTACATGAGCTAAATGTGATTGCTTCGCGGTGGTTGGCAACGCGGAATCCTTCAGGGCGGGCAGATGGGAGCTGAATTGTGATACAAGAACAGATCTCGACCTGGTGACCGATCTGGCAAGCTTGGCGAACTTCGAGAGGCCACCCTTGCTGTCGTCCGCCTCGATTGGCTGCTTCAGGGCAGTGATGTCCCGGAAGGTCAACAGGAACAGGACCACCAAGTCCCGTTCGTTTTTTATTGGCGCTATTTGTAGAAGCAGCCATAGTGGTGTTTCTGTATATCCAAGTAACAGAACAAAAAGAAGTGTTATTTTTTGAGAAATTGCAATTCGATAACCAGGTTCTAATGTACTCTCGACTAATAGTTACATTGTAGACAACCTAGTTAGCCATTTGCCCTTTGTATAATAGATATTACATTGGACATTCTGTAGGAAGGTTTATCCCATTAAAAGTACTATTGTGAATACGAGTTTTGTAATTTAATTTAACAAAAATACCAATATTTCTCCAACACGATTATTGAATTAGTATAATTTTTATCTTGAGTAATCCTGGGGAAAAAATTAATTTTTTAATTATTAGATATCAATTAGCAATTATTATAAAATGAAATATACCTTCCTGTAAGATACGCTACTTGTTCACTGTCCATCATGCTACGAGCACTCGAAAAGCAATTGTTCAAATACTAACAAGCAGTAGAGACGATGCTATTTTGTGGATACAGGCACGGTGATCATTATGCTATTCTAACCTCCTGGATACAGTGGGTACCCAGAATTACTGTATGGCTGGGAATTAAGTAGCTATTAAACAGCTGGAACGAAGCTTCGATGGTTAGAGTGCGCTGTAAGGATACTTTTTATAGTAAATGTAAACTCATGCCACCATTCGAACGAGTGTCGTGTGTGTCGAGTGCTAAGGGCAGACCGTTCATCCTGTGTATACTATATTTCAAGCAGTGCTCGATCAGGGTCTGTGAACAGTTTTGTCTGAGAAATTGGTGATGCAGATCGAAGAAAATAAATAAATAGATAAATAAATACAAAAGAAAGAAATGAAGGAATATTAGTTGCAGAAATTCTGATAAACTTGCTAATAATTCGTGCCTATTTTAGTTAGAATATATTCTGATTATTCAATGATTAAAAATATTGGTTACTCCAGTGCTAGGTATAAGGGAGCTATTTGAGATTGGAAATGCTGCTTTATTTTTATATTACAATGACATCTGGGTGATTCTTCGGTAACTGAGCAAAGTACCTTCTTGCGATAATTTCTTACGATTGTATACCATCCAACTTTGAGTATATATTGTGTCCTGGTGGTTGAGTTTTTCGAGGGGGCACGCTTAACGAATCGTCGAGGACGAGAAATACGTTCTTTCAGTAAATTTCTACAAGTAAATACACATTTTTCTCTTGTCAATTCCGAAACGTGTGATTTCTCATCTTTGACGACTCAAATGTTAAGTTCGACAGCTACTTGGTTTTTTCCTGGCAATACTGAACATTGGCTGAGACTAATCAGAAATGTTTTAGTGTGAGTAAACCGCCCTGGGATGCACAGGGTTTGTAATCAAACTACAGTCATCCCCCAAACATAGGAACTGTGGTATAACTTCATTTATTAAAATGAAGCTTTTGTTAATGCCCGATTAAATTCAACAAGACTGGATTGGAACCTAATCTTGAAATCCTCGAATTCTCGTTTGTTAAATTTAAAAACAACTTGAACTATTAAGTACTAATTCTGTTTTTTAAATGAAATAATTTGCTTTAACAATTAAAAGCTCAATAGAATTGTTCCAATTGGGAATGACTGTATAAATGTTATGAAATTCTTATGTGACGAAAAGACAAGTTAAAAAATTGTATACAATAATAAATCGCCATAAAATGGTTCTAAGATGAACCTATTTGTCGTTCCAAAAACCACTTCGATAACTTCTAATAACAATCAGAGAGCCGTTCAACGTCACCTGAAGTCAAAATTACCAGAAAATGTCCTCTTGGGGCTATAGTCTAATTATGGAAAAAGAAAAATTGTGTCTCCTAACTGGAAGCTTCTTGAAAGTAATTGTACACAGATGTCGATTACTATTACGAGATGGATTTGATCGTTGGCTGCTCATGAAAGAAAAGGATGGTTCCATTGGTATATAAACAGAGTGGATTCGAGCGGATTTGTTGTTATTTTTAAATGGTCGTGGATAAATATGCATGGAATAGAAACGAGCGTCAACCAAGTGGTCGAAGACGTAATGGAATAAAGAGCGATTTATTATGTTCGGGGATTAAATTCCACGTCAACGCATGTTTTCACCACTACAAGGACGTCCAATGATAAATGTCCTTCGATCTAGTGACTACTTCGTTTATCAATTTCATCCCTCTTTCTGCTCCGTCATCTCTACCGTCCCCGTTTTCTGCGTCCCTTAATCTTTCCTTCTCCTCCATCAATTTCTTCACCTCTGATTTTACAATATTTTCGGCCTCGTTCGATCTATCGATCAACATTCTATAACCAATCCATTTTCAGTTTAATTCCATAGATTTTTCCGTAAACTCGAATTCCTATTCATTCATCTTTTCTCTGCAACTTTACAATGTTCCTGAATTAATTGCAAATCGATTACAAACCCTGGACAAGAGACGTAATTTTCTTTAGAGTATTCGAAATAGAGAGAAAAAAGAAGAAAAGAAAATGTAACTTGCCTACGGAACTGTGTAGCTGGTTCGAGCGATATAGCGAGGTCGTAAGATTACTCAAGTGCAAAAGTACAAATGTCCCAACTTCAGAAACAGCGACTTGAGATATTACGAAGATATAAAGAGCTCGAGCACCAATCAATGCAGTACAACCTCGATTTGGAATGGGTTCTTCCGCTGCTGGGTATCACTGAAAAATGTTCACGAGGAGTTGAAGTTCTTTTTAATATTCCACATATTACGCTGAATTTAGCGTAATGAAAGTTAATTAAAGTATTTTTCTCTGTTTAATGTTCGAGATTAAATACCTATAGTTATGAAGCTGCAGATGATCGTAAGTATGGACATCAACCTTGCCATTTTGGTGTTATTCACAGCTAGATACAATCATTTACGATCTCTGCATATCGCTCGAGCAAACTATACATATACGCGCGAATAATGGTAATTACGAGTGTCTCTAAGTGTGAGAAAGTGGAATTCGCGACTCTCTGGATTTGTCACCGTTAATTACAACATCCTCGCAATAGCTTCGATTAAGACGAAACACGCCGCCAGCTTACTCTGCTTGCCTACATGCCCGACGAACATCGCTAGATCGACTATTGATTGAAAATCAATAGAGTCGTGTCATAATTCTTCGATGATCTAATTCCCCCTACGACGATTTCTCCACAATTTCGATAAAATCTAGAATAATTGTATAAAAACCGCTCGAATACTCTACCAGCGAAAATTAAACTTTCCAAACAAAATCCTGCAAGATCCTCCTTTGTATCTATATTATTTATAACGAAAGCTACTTGCAAAATTTCGTAAATCAACAGATCTCCTACCCCTAAGTATCATCTAGTCAATTTGTGATCGAATCAAGTACCATTATGCAAATAGCATCTATTCGCCACAGCACAGCTCACTGTACATAATTCCAAAAATTTCATGCAGTTAGGAACAGTCGACATGCCACTGGTGATACACGTATGACGAGTTAGGTATCTCTGTTGTACGCCGATATTTTCCAATTCTGATATTTCCCCGAGTTAGCATTGCGAAAATTCTCCTTTACGAGAACACTTTGGAAGATCATGCCGAAAGCCTGAGAAAGCCACATTCTGAAAGAAACAAAGGAGGAAGAAGTATTCCAGGTAAGATATGTAAATTCCTAGAGTATTCCTCAGACCGACAGAACAGTTTGGATGAAGAATGGCAAGGAAGCAAGGGGAAAGGGATATTGCAAGGAAAAGAAAGGAAGGGGAGAGTAAGGAGAGATGAGAGAAGAGAGCAGGATGGACGATAGTGGTTGAATCGTCGTGGAGGGTGGCGTATCGTTCGCCGGGCTGGCAAAAGGACAACATCTGCGGAAACGGCGATAGATACGTGTGTAATACGTGTTGAATACGTGTGCCTGGTACTTAGGAGAGATTTCAGGGGGGAATTAACTGAAATCAAGAGTAGGCGGGAGATCGAATAGCGTCCTCTCATTATGGCCGCCCCTTGGTCCCGGGATCGTTCGACGATCCTTGTATGTGTGTCGTCTCTTGTTCACGCTAAAGATGGGTGTATAACAATCGTATACAGTATACCTCCAAATGTACATTAATATTTATAGATATATGTATATATGTATATCTATATATAATATATAATATATATGCGGTACATATATGTATATAATTATATATAAATTAGATGGTGTTTTGTTATAGTTAGATTCGAGGGTGACTTACTGGTGGGTTTTTCGAGCACTCTTTTGCGAACCTGTGCTAGACATACCTCGTGGGGCACCTTTAAACAGAACGATCATTCATTATTGGGCTCGGCTGGATCACTAGGATCGCGCGTCGTCAATAATGGAGGAGACGGGTGTTTTGTTTGGAAATCTTTCTCGCTGGAATCTCTTCCTACGCACTCTCTGCTCGTTACTGGTCGCTGCTGGGTCGCTCGAGTAGCTATAGCATGTGCTAAACTCCGTGCGAAACTATGGATATTCTTCCGAAAGGCACTGGCCGATCGGCACGAAATTCATGAGTGACGGTGGTGAGGTACGAGTTTAGATCTAAAATATAAAATTGTTTTAATTTCGAATGTTTATTGAGATATCGATAGAAAGGTTTCGTTACTCTATATCGGATTCTGTATATACGCATGCTCCGTGAGAGCACAAGGTGGTACAAGCTTATCTAATCTAACCAATATTGTCACTATTACGTCATAAGCTACTTGAAAACTGATGACGATTATTACGGAGAAAATATTGTTATCATTAAAGTCTATATAGGCACAATTCTTTGTATAGTATTGCAAACTATTTTTTAATGTTTAATAAATTAATAAATACCCGAGGTCAAAATTTTAGGTAATATTTTGGGTCCATCCTCTATCTTCACCACTCTACTCAAATTTTGTGTTCATTTGGCCCTGGTATCTTTCGAAAGTATAGCCGAAACAAACTCGGAAATTCGAAACTGTTAGGTTTGCATGGTTATAAAAATCGTGGCTTTCGAGGTTAGCAAGTATTCCAACATTACGATATCATCTCAGTTGCAGGCTTCGACCATTGTGGAATGTTGGAATACTTCGTCTGATATTTTACGATGTCCACTCGATAGCCTCAATTTTGATGACCGCGTGACATCTGGCGGTGGAAGCTTCGAATCTCTGAGTTTGAACATCGAATTCGCGGATTTCGCGCTGAATTCTTCGAGGATCATGTCGGATACGTTTTTCTAAAATTCCATTAAAATGTACACACGTGTTCGAGTAAAAAGTAAAAAATGGAAAATAAAGTATAGTATAGAGAAATCAGAAGCGTCGTGACGATGAGAATATTAGGTAAGGTACACATGAAACGTCGTTTTCATGGAGTTCCGATTTCACTAATATAATGGGATTAAATTCGTGTAATTTTTTAAACATTCACAGTATACGTCTATTCATCGACTCGATTGAAATAGGAATAAAGAAAATAAACAAATGGATTTCACTAACACACAAATACCGCGTGGATTATCAGTGGTATATATACGGAACACTTTGTGTAAATAACTTTAATAACATTGTATGAGAAGTATTACCACGAAATATTTCATAACATCGCAAACATAGTACATAGTTACAATGTACATAATGGTTGTCCCTTCTTCTCTTTGTTAATTATTTTCATAATCGTATAAATATTATAAATTATATCTTATATACGTTTACAATGAGCATGATAATTTGGCCTATCCGTAGCCCGTCAGTAACCTGCGTGGGGTAGGGAGAAATGTCACGTACAGATGGCACGACACTCGACGTGTCAAGCAGTGCAAATGCTCGCATGAATGCAGGTTAATCTCCCATTGCTTTAAAGAAATAAGCACGATCTATTTTTAACCTATTCTGTCGCTCGTGACAAAAAGAAAACATTCGGTACATCAAGAAACGAAGAAAGAATGAATCATTTATAAACCACGAGCAATGGGATTAGTTAATCACGGGAGAAAGTACATATGAGAATTAGATTATTACATATACAACGCAACGAGGAAACTTTTAACCTTTAAAATCTCATTGAGGTAAACGACGTTTCATGCACACCAACCTAACATAGGTAGAGAAAATGACGAATCGTGAAATGGGTTATAAACATATAGAGACTCTGTTTGAAATACACTCGTGTTGTATATAATACTCGTACTGACATACGAGGCGAGTCTGCGTGAACCAGGCGACACCAACAACACGTGAACGCACGGAAAACTCTCGAAGCCGACAGTTCACGGTATACAGATGAATGCAGACACTTCGGTATTCGGTGGTCGACCAGCGTCGAGCATGCACAATGATACATCATTTTCGTGCCTCGCGGCGTTCTGTCAGAATTATTTCGCCGGGAATCGACGACTTCCGACCACGGCCGCCCGCGGCGTTCCAGTCGCCTTTACTTGGGTAACCTGGACGTTTTTCATCCTTCTTACACATATCGTTCGTACACATTCTCTTTTGTGTACTGTACCTCACTGTATACACATTGCGAGCTACATAACCCTGACATGCCTGAATATTTCCGAAAATATTGATATCATCGAAAAACTTTAATAGACAGAGGATAGATTATCTTATTTATCTTTTTCAATACGATTTATATTATTTCCTTAAACATTTTTATTAATTTTTTAGGTTAATTTCTCTTTTGTACATCAAGATGTTACGAAGATTTCGTGGTCACTGATTTTCAAACATTATTTTTTTCTTTAATCTCTTCTTTAAACACGTACAAAACAATTCAAATAAATTAAAACAAACAAATACCTGTTTGGAAGAATCTGTCGAAGAAGAAAAACATTCGAGAAATATCTTCAAGGGAAAAATTGAAGGATTCGAACGTTTCCTTAAGGACAGTATTCTTTTTGTTTACGAGTAAAGATGACTATGAACGATCATGGTTTTTGAACTCATGTGTATGTGGATTCCTTTCACATCCATTTTCCAGATGAAAGTCGTCGATTCCGGCAACGAAAGAAGCCACGAACACCACACTTAAGCTTCTCCCATGCGATATGAGAATCATAGCGGTACTTACTGTTCTTCTTGTACAGCAAGATCTCAAATTGATCGTGAATCTGGCCCTCGAGGCATTCCTCGATCCTGGCGATCGTCTCTTTGTCCGTCAACTCCCCGTACATGAATCCGCAGCGGCAGGACTTTTGCATAACCTATCGGCAAATCAATCATCCATTACAACTCAATCAGTCAATTGTATAAACCAGAAGATCTCTATTCAGTATACCAATTCTCACAATTTCCTTCGAGGGTCCAGTCAAAAAAGGGAAGATCTACACTGAACTTTTTTTCACAAGAAATGAAGAGAAATATCAGGTTGTTAGAGACAGGGTAAAATTTTCAATATGAGTAACCTTATTGACTATCGAATAATGTTATTTACACTTTTATTAAAAAAAGGTCTTATTTTTAGGTAACGCTGAAAGATTGTATACCCTTATGAGATGCATGCAACAACCCGATACCGTAACGTTCCGTCTTATATTTACCAGTATTCCTGTCATCGAATAATATTTTCCAATAACAGGGATGCCAAAGAAAAAAAGAAGGGATTCAATTTCGCTGCAGTGAATCATACTGTCACCGTTGTATCCTCCCAAAAACAAGTGCCAGGAGCGTACCATTCTCTCCAATTCTCATGACAGAAATTCTACGTGGTATGAACCGTGTATGTTACAATCCCCATTTTACATCGAAACGTTCTGGGTTATAATAAATCTGGCGTAACCTGGTCAATTTAATTACAGATAGAGGGCGAGAGGATAAAGAGGAGAAAGGAAGAATGGAGGGGTGGTAATTAGGCGAAATCGACGAGTGGTCGCGAGGTACGAGACAAGCTGTCTGTTTTTCCATGGCGTACTACCGCGGAATTAAAGCGAAATTGAGCCGGGCCAGGTGCGCTACACCTGTGATATGTACAAGTGCATTAAACCGATTACGTCCACGCGAAATGTCCGGACTAATCGGATTGTCACCGTAATTTTCGCGAATGAAATTAGTTTCCGCAAAGAATCATGTTCCTCGGAGCACACAAGGAAACGAAGGAGATACTGTGCATTGCTTAAAGGATGATTCGTGAGACGGCACAGACATAAAAGTAACATTCTGGTCGTATCCTCTAATTTTCTTAGAAGTCATTAGAAGTCGCTCTCATTTTGACTAATAAACTCGTGTTCCTTCTACGAGTCCTTTTGACAATAAGAAATGTACAGTACTGTATGTTACTGGGTAGTTGTAAATGAGATAGAAAACATTTCTATTTATTTGCAGATGTAATTTATCCTAGTACCATGTCTATGTGTGCTTCAAAGAACTTAGAAGTAGGGATTCTGAAAACGTCAAAGCTGGAATTAGGAAAGGCTAACAGAATTCTCCCCTTGCCTCTATGCCGCCTCACTAATCATCTTTCCAAGTCTGCACAGTACCCGAGTTCAAGATAAATCCGCGAGACAGCCCAGGGAAATTGCATTCCACGAGATTTTCGCAACACCTTCTTTTTTTGGTTTGGATTGAAACAGAAACAGCACGAGCTATTATGGCAACGTGTAATCTCTGATGCCTGCGGAGGTGTAAATTTCGGTCATACGAAGGGAGGAAATGCGAAACAGAGGGATTAAAAAGGGGGTAGGTACGAGAATTATTTCAATTACTATTTAAAACTTGATGAACACAGTAGCTAAGCTTGAAACTGAACTTTGAGTGATGTTCACAATAGTAGTAGTCGTGGAATGTATCCCGTGATGTGATATGTAATTTCATGTTTGTAAAATATTGTTTTACTACCTAGTGATCTAGTATCAAAGTAAAATGGTTCGAATGTATCTATTATGGATACTTATACTGGGTGATTCAAAAAGTTTGTGGTATTTCTAATAATCGATATGGACTTTTGTGTGTTTAGCTAAAGTGGAAGAGGATTATTCATTATGGATTTCCGTCAAATGAGGAAATGTTGAATTTGGAAAAGTACTGGATGTTGGCTGCATCGGTCAGGATGAACCCTGGATAAATGGTTAACGAAAAAAGGAAGCGATATTAAGCAAGTATCGATAAGGAACAGGCAAAACCTACTTGACTCTGGCTGAGATATTCCACCTTATCTACTTCCTTTACCCGACACGGATCATTATCCAGATTATGATTTATCGTGGACCTAACAAATCTTCTGCGTGTCAAAAATATCGAACACCTCCCAAACTCTGCAAGATCTATTTCAAGAACATTAACGTTGGAAAACTCCAAAAATTTATCTAAGATATTAAATCTATAGAAATACTCGAAATAATTTTAGGATTATTATTTTTTTAATTATTTATATTCTTTATAAAATATTGGATCGATTTTAAATCAAGATAATCTGAATGCTCATAGATCAGAAACGAAATGTTTTCAGAAGGATTTTTCGCTGTTCCCTATTGAGATTCGATATGGTGGATTATCGTAGCTTGGTTAGAGAAACTGGTTCGAAAGTGGTAGGGGTAAATTGAAAGGGTAAATCGGACCGCAAAGCGTCGTCGTGGAACGGAAAGAGGCTTAGGAAAGCGGAGAACAGGCTATTTACCTCGGCACGATTATAGCCAGAGATTTTGCAAAAGCTTTCGTTGCAATAGACAATAGGGAAGTCGACGATCTGAGCGTTCGCCAGGAGGAAACTGCTGTCAGCTGTGAACAGAAAAAACAGCATAGAAACAGATTAGTCCTTGTTTTGTATTTAGTAGGTGTTTATCTTAACAAACTAAATCCGATAAAAAGAAGTTGCAATAAAATAGAATTTTAACAAAAATTTTATAACAATTTTAACGATTCTATCAGGTAGTGTAATATGAAATGTCGAATTACACAAAGAGGAAGAAAATAATTCTCATTTTTATTTATTTTGAAACTATAGTTTATAGTATAATACGTTTAATAAGCTTGAAATATACATTTTATTTTAATATTATGATTTACACTTAAATACAGCCACGGATATGGTTAGGCTCGTTTTAGTTTAGAATAAAGAAATTCTAAAAATTCTAAAATTGTAATATTACAATTATTTTATAGAATTTTATTTGCTTAAATACTACGATAATTCCACGATTCGTTTTAACGAATCAAGCTACAGATTAAGGAGAAAAAGTTATTTTATATACACGAAAAATTAAAATACGGCAGAAACATAATTTTAAATTCTATTCGCCTCTTTTTTATTTATTTAGATATTATATTCCCACGATATCGTAATTCATATTTATTTTCTCCGCGACGTCCCGACGCAATAAAGCCAAAATAATGATAATAACAACGATGATTTTCCGCATAGTTGCTTTCCATTTCCCGAGAAAATCCTCAACCTCTTCATCCCTCTCGCTCGGTCAGGTTTCCTCATCCACTTATTCGTTCGCGGCACACGTAGCGCATTAACGAGCTTTATACCTTTATTCGAGTCGCGTCGATCCGGGAAAAATCCTGGAAATCGTCATTCAAATGTCCCGAATCGAATTCCCGATCCAAATTCCCGCGAGATTCCGGCGTGCCCTAAGTTATTTGAAAAACCAGCACGCTTCGTATAAAATGGAAAATTAGAAAATTTTATGTTTTCTTCCCTTAAAGTCGAAGAAATCCTAACTTTGGGAATATCCTGTTTCTCGGGACTCCGGTTGTTTCTTTATTGACACCTTCGTCTACAATATCGTGCGAGACTGGTGATCAGGACATCGGGTTAAGCATGAGTGTAACGAGTGAGAGACGTGGTTCATTGACGGGGACCAACGTGAACAACGCGGGTCAGACTCGTGGTGAATTTTCGTCGATGTCTTCCGAAATCGGTTACGTGTTATTATTGAAATGGCTCGACGTATGACCATTCTGTTGTTGATTATGGCAATCGGAACTTGAATCGTAGGTAGGGGTTAAAAAGCTGTCGTGTTTTTCCATTTATTTATCGGAAGACCCGCATTTCCGTTTCCTTTTCCTTCATTCCACATGCGACCTTCGCTGAAAACACGTTCATCCACGAGCGATGAGCTGCATCTTCGAAAACATTGGGATTGGGAAGTAATAATCCTCCGTCGAACGAAAACAAATTTCTTATAGGGCACATATGAGTTTGAGAAAACTGAAACTCGAGAAAAGTATTTTATCCGAGTATACTTTACGTAGGATTGGAGCGAGTGCGGCCCTAAAAGAATGTTAAGACCTAACCCCTGTGGGTACTACAATTACAACATACGGCGAGAGTATCCGCATGCAAGGGTTGCTTGTAAGGGATATTATGACAGAGTGGAATGCGAGAAATGAGCGAAAATCTAGGAATGTGTCCTGAGTGTTTGAAGTACCTGACCCACCTTGAAAAAAGTCTGAGTATGAAAGAAGACAGAGCGTAAGGTTGAAATAAGGGTATGAGCATGCGAGCAGGTCAGTTTTTGGGAATCGGTCTTCAGCTTAAAGCCAGTAGTCAGTCGTAGAAGTCAATCAATCTAAAAGTTGTCTGTTGCAAGTGGTAGAAATCAGTCTTAGAAGTCAGTTGTACGAAAGTTGTCAAAGTGTGAGGATAAAAAGTCGAATGAGGTCGTGGTCAGTCGGAATAAGTGTACATAGTTACCATTCTATTATATGAATCCGTTATTTTATTAATAAAGCTCATTTTGTTCTGTTAAGCATTGCAATATCATTCCAGTCAATCTCTCTAAGTACGATCCTAAATACATTTGAACTACTAAATTAGAAGTACCAACTTGAAAGTATTACATCAACCCCATGCAACAAGATTTAGTTATGAAAAATTGCATATTGAAGAAGTGTTCAATTTTAATTAATTTTTAGTGAACCACTATACACTTATTCCATCCAGGACAAAATTGGAGAAAAATTGTGGTATTCCTTCGAATTTTGTGCTTGATAAAGTATGTTAAATACAGTTATGATCGCATGATGAGCATAGCTTATGATCGTAAGATCTGACACGAAGAAGAATTCCAATTTAAAATTGCTGTAAAATTAAAAATGCTATATTCGAAGAATATGGTGCTAATATTTTTAAATCGAGGGAAAAGACGAGGAAGATAAATTTGGTTTTATATTCAATTCGAGGGAACTATTGGGTTAGGGAAGACGTAATTTTCTCTGACACGCGTGTGTGGAATATTAAAAAGCAGCATGATGAAATTGCTAGAACTTCATTATTCGACATCACGGATCATAGGGACATTCGTGTAACTTTCTTATAAACTCAGTACGTGCATCGTGGGAGCTGCTGAAAGCACGAATTTAGCATTTGGAGAAGCTTACGCAAATGTTGGGATAGTTTAACGTTGATACGTAGGATTCTACGCTGACGATCGTTCGTTGAGAACGAGGTTTGAGCAGCGTCATGGTTCTCAACACGACGTCGGAATCGAATGGACTAGCATAACAGGGAAATAGACTGAAATTTTGTTATTACTTGTCATTCTTTCAGGCCTAGATAATTTTTTGACCAATTCCTTATTTCGGAATCACATTTGGAAACCCGGCATAATGCAGTGAGATAAATTATTTAGATGGAAAACAGAGTAAAGGATTTGCAAAGGATGACAGGAATAAACAAGGGCAAAAACAAGCTAGAGAAGATGCACGAGTGCGAAGAAAATGTCCTCGAAAGCGGAGACAAAAGGGCGGGAAATTTAAAGTGTTTAAAGAAACGCGAAAAGAGAGTTCAGAGAATGATATATAACAATGGCACACTGATCAGAATATAGTCTGCGTTGTACATCTACTTTAATTATATTCGAAACCGAAGTTGCTTAATTGATCTTCGTCTACCATTAGTACATACCGATTTTATTTTAATTATATTTTTCAGAACCTAAAGAAATTATATATTATTTATGAAGTCGGGGTAACTAACTCTCCCTTTCTAATTTTTCCTAATTCTCGTGCCAAAATATTTCATTGAAATTTATTTTCCCATATTAAAAACAAATCTTTATTTAATATTTTGTTGATCGACGTGACAAATCAGTGACACATATGTCGATAGTAATTCCTTTCACACGTGCAAGGTTTTCAAAATCACTTTTATACTTTCAACACTAATATCGCCAGTATTATGATATTATGACGCCAATTAAAGTGTTATTACAGAAACAATGATAATTTTTTCAGTACAGCTGTTGCTATCAAAGGTCTAATTTCTCTCTAGTTTCTAGTTACTCTAGATTCTAGTTTCTCTCTTCTAGAATATCGAAAATTCGAAAAAATCGGAAGCAAGGGAATTTAATCGTTCTTCTTACCTGCTCACGAACGCGACAGAAACAAGCACAAGGAAAATCGTGTGAATTGATAATCTTAGCCCGTTTCATGGAAACGCATAACTCCATCAACTGACCATGAACAAATAAGGAATTATGAAATTTCCGAGATCGTTCCAGCATCCATGCGTGCGTAGAATTCCTATTTAAGCTGGCTCTTTTCAACGATTCGTCCTTAATTAAAGTCGATAGTTTTTCCCACGATTTTTCCGTCATCTCGCGTGAATATTCTAAACCTGGTGCATCCTTGAACTCGAAGGCGTCTATTAAATTAACGGCAGACTCGAGGATCACAACGAGAACCGGTTAATCCCCGATTTATTACACAATGCCGCGATTTTTGAACGTCAGAACGAATCAAGGAAATCGATGAAAGTTTGGTTCGATCGTTTGATGATTCTCACTTACTTAATAAAGGAAGAAAGAGCGAGGAAAAGGATGACCCTTGGGTATTCCTATTCTTCCAATTCTTCGGTCGAAAGTAATGGAACAGAGTGTTTTACCAGTGTTCTAGGAAGCAAAGAAGCTTCACGACCTTGGATTCAATCCCATGTTTCCCCGACATTTGCCATTTGTACGCGCATTCATAAGACGATAACGATAATCGCTGGCTATGCAGGAGCGCGGGACCCTATGCACGCAACGCGAGTAAAAGCTCGATGCCGTTCGTTCCGACGCACTCTCCTGACCTGGTCCGCTCCCTGGAAACGGGTCAAGGCTACGTGCACCGACCCTATCCAAGTTTCTACGCGGCTAACCCGCCCATCCATTATCCTTCCAACCATCCAGTTGAAAGTACCCATTCACGCGCCCAGGTGGATGGAAGAACTCGTGAAGACACTGGATGAAGTGGCTGAACGCGACGGAAAAGTTAACGTTTGGTATAGGATAATACAAGAGCAGCTAACTATCTTGTGTTGTGGTCAAATAGTCATGCTTGTCTCGAATTTGGTCATCCCTATGATACCATCAATGATTGCAAAGTAACGTAGGACCTAGGTGATTGTGTAATCTTCGTATGACCTGATCAAGCAGTGTCCTTCTATCCTTCTAAAAGTGTGGTTCAGCACCAGTGACAGGTTCTGGATGACTGTGTAATCTTTGTATGACCTGACCAAGATGATTCTATCTTTCTAACACTATGGTATTTGTCGCAAGCAAATGTCGAAATTCAACTGAGTTATGGTCCACGGTAACCACAGAGATTCCCAGGATGAGTCTCTGAATTAAACCCGCCATAATTATGCTGAACAACAGAGAAGCCCAACGAACCATTAATTTCACCATCGATCAAGTTCGTCCCTTCGTTCTCTTCTTTCTACCCTATACAACCCAACAAGTGAACCCTCTGGTCCCTGTTCGGCAAAGACTATAGTCCTGTCACTGCTGTGCAAAGGGAATCTTGCTCCCTCTTCTCAAACCGTGATTACCTTATAGACACGGTGATGGCCGGGTAGCCGATACGTCTCCTGACGCGAGATGAAATAGCGTCTACCGACGATGGCTGAGGATGAGAAAGAAGCCGGCAATGAAGCCGGCGACGAGCAGCTACTTTCAATCGAGTGTCCTCTCGAATCGAGGCCCTTCGAATCGAAAGCTTCTGAACGATGCATCCTCGAAACGGCGTGACATCCCGTCGTGGACAGGCCTATGCAACAGGAACTTTCGTTGAGGATCCTCGAGCAGTTTGCCAAGACCTAGTTGATTCGCCAATTCGATGAAAACGGACTTGGACACGTTTGAGGAACGCCGATGATGGATCCGCGTGTGGCTCGGCGAAATTGTTTTACGGACCAGTTTGGGTTGAATACCTTGGGCTCCGTGGTTTTGTTGTTCTTTGTGTACACGATGGATGTTGATAGTTGCCAGCTGGGTCACGGAGCGACTCGCTGAGTCGGGGAAGAACGATGGGGTAGTATCGACATTCCGGGGAGACTTGGTGTGCCAAATCGGTTTGGCGAAGAAGAGTGGTGGATAAGATGAAGCAGGGTGGGAGGAAGTGACTGTAATTCTTGGCGAGTTTGGTGAATTAGACGAGCTTTGTGGCGGATGATGGCGGGACGATTTTTCTGATTGAATGTAAACATTCCTTTGGTTGTCGAGGAACAGACATTACATTGTTGAACATTAGATCGACGATGTATTCGTTTATTTATTGGCAGTGTTAGGGACACGTGATGGGTCTGTGGCGGCATCGTTCTCACCCTCCTCACTAGATGGATTCCATGTTCAAGAAGGTTTGAGAATATTATCACAAGTCCTCGGTAAACCCTCGCTTTCTATATATAAAATTTCCAAACTTTCCAATAATATCCCCGTCTAAAGCAGGTTCAGCTAGGTAGCCTTACTGACGAGTCCACTAGCAGGCCTGGGACGAAACGCATCCCTTTCTTTTCCTTTCATCCCTTGCAACACCACCGTAATATCTGCCACACTGACAGACTTCAGGAATCGTGGGTAAAGACCTCTACAAGGTCCTATTTTGAAGGATCAAGGTTTTCAACAGACCAAGACTAGTCTTTATCTGGGTGGGATGCGATTGTAGGATTTAAGACGACACTTTCTAGTCACATCGACCTCAGCATCAGTTGACAACATCGTAGGGTCTCGCGACAGGTGGTCCAAGTAGCCCTAATTGGTCTTCTATCCGTCTACCTAAGTATACAAACTTTTCAGGGCATGAACTGCACCATTTAACCTGTGAGTACAATATCCTGTGAGACTCGTGGTAAGGAACACGAGATAAACATGAGTATCGCAGTGAGAGACGTGGTTTGCAGACAGGGTCCAATGTAAACACTGGTGAGGCTCGTGGCTAATTTTCGTCAATGGTTTCCTATTTCAGTTGCATTTTATTCTTCACCGTGTTCGGACGTTTTCAATCACGTTCGACGTGTGACCGACCTTGCTGTTGACTATGGCACGCGTCATCGAAACTTAAAAGGTAAGGCAAAGAGTTTCTAATAAATTTAATAATAAGTTCTCATTAGGATCATTCTAAAGGGAATATTTCAAAGTCATAGGCCTATTTCTAGAATTATACGGATCAGAACAGTTAAGATCAATTGGTCAAATGAGAAGTTTAGAGTTGTCTTGTATCCCTGGACGAAGTTTGATGACGCTAGTTTCCCTGGTCGAATCGATAGAACGCAGACTGAGGTATAGAAATTGAAACGCAAGCTTGCAGATGAACATCCATTCGCTGCATAGCCAACTCTTTGAATGAGTTAACGGGAAGGCTTCTTTGCTAGGCGGCTGGGCGAAGATTCAAAGAATAAAGGTATTCGTGTCGTTTGACATTGTTCGGATCGATCGCTGAGTAAAATCGTTACCTCTAAGCAAAGTTCCTCGGCTCGCCGGTGTTTCGTGTTCCACGGGTGATCCGATTCGCGAGTTTTTAATGCGTTTACCGAGGCAAGCTATGGCAAATCCGATTCAGCAAAGCGGAGTGGCTCTTGAATATGGATGAGATTAACGGACCGATGTAAGAGAACATTCGAAGCCCCCGGCGATAAACAGGCCTCTTCTAGACTGTGAAGATCGACTATAAAGTGCTCTCTAACATTTATCCGACGCATCAAATCTCTCCTGCCCTCTGTTATCCGGAGTAACTCCCTGCTTATACCGAAGAGCAAGTGAAAATGAAATAATGCAAATTAGATCGGGAACACGGAATATCCTGATCAAATAACGACTCGTTTCACCGGGTAAAACCGACGCGAAATGCAATCTGAAACTCGTTTTGTCGTTGACGATCGACGTTCTTCTACTCTAAGCGACGGAAACCTCCTGACCGCGTAATTTTCCTTGGAAACTTGCTCGAGTTTCCCTCCACTGGCTCGATAACATCTTCGTGGAAATTCTCGCCGCGGAGAACGCGATATTTCTCCACGGTGTTCTCAAGTCCGTCCTGTTATTATTTGACAGCGCGACATCCAAAAGATTTACCCAGCATCCCCGTGAAATTTATCGAAGAAGAATTACGAATGGAGGATTAGTCCCTCGCATTAGCGGCTTCTCACGTCACAGTGTCCTCGGTACACCGGTACGATTCGCTCTAGCTATGCCTAACCTAAAATCCATAGGAGCTCCGTGGAAAATTTCACTCGATAGCTGAAAGATTCGTGTAAATTACGAGTAGCAAAGCACCAAGGTTGGCGAACGGAGTCAAATCGTTAAAGGGGGAAATCGAACGAGCACAGAGATTTGAAAACTCGGGAACGTCGACTGGAACTCTCGAAAACGAGTGAACAGTCTCGTATTTCTCGTTTATTCTAATTTCTGCGTCCTCTGCTAATTCCTTGTAGACATGTTTTATGGCCGATGTGCAAATATTTCCTTCTACCAATAAGCTCGATAAGACTGGTCATCGGCTTAAGGTCGTGCACGTACCGCGTCTCTCTAACAGGCTGATTTATGCGGCAGTTAAACTACTTTCCAGAATCATAGTCGGGGCTTCTGATGGCCAAAGCTCGGTTTTACGTCCACCGATCGGCCTCGAAGCCCGTGAAATTCATATCTTTGTCTTGGACTTCGCGAGAAACTCGGGTAAACAGTTCAAGACTGCCGATTTCTAATCGTTCTTCCTCCTGACCATGTCTGTGTTTCCAAAGAGGAAAACACGGCCGACTTCCCACTCTCTCCCACGGTTTATATTTTTCTTGAAACCAGAAGAGGCTATAGAAATTACAAAGTTCTTCGTGGACACGTAAGACAAACCAAAGTGAAGCAAAATCGAACACAGAGTCCTGGAAATTGATTTCTTCAGGGTACTCTCTTCGCTCTCTTTCTCGGGAAAAATGAACGTTATTTCGTTTCGCAGGAAGATCGTTTATACTAGTGCTGATTTAAGGAAGAGAGAGGAAAAGGGAATACTTTGGTGTCGACGTTATTTGAGTTTCACGGCATTCGTTCATGAGATAGCGACGGTGAATCGATGCGGGAGGAGGGGGTTCCTCGGTCTTCTTAAGTTAACGCAGTTACGGCCACGTAGGACTGGAAAAACGACACCTTGAAAACGAACATTGACTATGCCTACGAAAGAAGGTCGGCCGGCTTTAGTTCGCGTTATATTTATCGTTCCGTGTAATCGATAGTTCGTTTCTCAGGTAAACAGTGTAGGAGCAATCGTTATTTCGGGGAGAAGAGCATGTCGCCGCATGGCCCCGTACTTGAACCACTTTCCCCGTTCAGCTAAATTCTAAACCCGATTAAGACCAGGGCTTCGCGTGTCATCAGAACGCAACACCATTCCACGACGATTGTAGAGGAAAAATTCATCGATTTCACTGGAATAACTTTACTTTTTTCCTTCGAACTAAAGAGTTTTTTAACCCCTCCCACGAATAAATGTTTCGGTAGTCCTAAGACGATTTGCCACTTAACTCACTAGCGTCACCACGACTAATATCTGCAGTAAATGTTTATCGTAAATATCGCATACAACGATACGTTGAATCGTTGTCCAATTCTACTGATACAATCTTGGAATATTTGCGTTACATTTGTTGCAGAGGTGAATCGCGGTGGCGCTAGTGAGTTAAGTGGAAAATCGTTTTAAGTTAAGTACTTCGTCAATTATATACTATTAACATTAGTTAAATACTGTACTCAAGTACATATTACTTTCACATTTGACGATATTTCTCCAATATTCAAATGACACGATCAAATTTCCTGATAATACATCGAATGATGATACAAGAACTCAAATAATAATAATTAAAAGACGTTGAAAGATTTATTTTAAAGGTTTCGTTGCACTTGCTTTCAAAGCGCAAGACTCGATTCCGTTGATCGAAACGATCGATCCACGAGGCGATCGTGCACACGCACGCACGGCCGATGTTTAATGGACTTTTCTACTTAGAGGCCAATCAAGTGCTCCGAACCGTCCCGAACATCTTTCCCCTTTCACGTGAAAGCTCTAATCTACTACCCTTGGACGGAAGCGTGCCTCTCGATTCCGTGAAGCGCGACGGAAGAACGCAAACAGGCCAAGATGCTACTAGGAGGGACATTGAAAACGGGGTTTAAAGTCGAGAACGGATTGAAGGGAGATATCGACCCGCCGAATGCGGTTCGGCGGTGTAAATACATAAAAGGCAAGACTGCAAACCGATTTAAATATATAAAATCACGAACTGCGGGGAGTTTATAGCCCAAGTATAGGCGACATCGACGACGTGGTTTTAAAATAAACTTCGGCGTCATCTTTTAGAAATCAACTCTGCATTTCCAAGTAACGTTACAGAATTTGAAAACCGAAGAGACCAGCTCGGTATTTCTCGCGTTAATTCCATTACATAGACTGGTTTCGTCGTTGAAGAAGCTTCCAGACAAAGTTTATTCGAAATAACGGTAATAGATAGCCGAAAATGTTTCGATTTAATTTCCCCCGAGCGGCAAAGCCAAGACTCTCTCTTCGTTTCATACAGCGACGAACCACGACTAATGAACACCCTTAATTACTAATTAGCAACTTCGTCGACTCGTGAAACTTGCTAGTTTATTCCCAACCGAACCGTGGCTGTTTAACCCTTCCGCGATGGTCGGTCGTCAGGAGAACGATTTTGGAAAAGCATCGATGAAGCGTTAAACTGGAAGGTGTTTAATTAAGGTCAGCTAATTAATACCAGCAAAGAAGAAAGAAAATGGAACGGGTATGATCGGATTTCTCGATCAGAAATCGGTCCTGATGCCGTGCGTGTAAGCCAAAGGCTGAGTAACGCTTGACCCTTACTACTGACACGCGGCTACACCTTCGCAGACCATTCTACTGATAGCACGTGCACCTCGGCTAACCCTCGGTGTACCAAGGTAAGGCTACTGCGTGACTTTTTCTCTTGTCCATCGTCATGTTACAAGAATATTTTCACCGATATTCATACCTTTCTGCATTAATTCCGACAAATAGGGAGAAAGAAAATACGATAGTAAATAGCAGAATAGTCAACAGAATTGGAAATTTGTAGAATATACTGCAATTTGATGTTTATTTTTGTTAATATGGCGACCACTGTTCTCACCCTAGCTAATAGATGGATTCCAACTTCAAGGAGAGACGAAAAGAAAGGATGCGTTTCGTCCTGGGCCTGCTAGTGGACTCATAGTAAGGCTACCTAGTAAGCCCAGCCTTAGACGGAGATACTATTGGAAAATTTGGAAATTCTGTATGTAGGAAACGGAGGATTTAACCAAGGACTTGCGAGAAACTCCTTGAATCTCCTTCAAGTAGGAATCCATCTATTGACTAGGGTGAGAATGATTCTGTCACATACCTATTTATTTATGTTACGCCATTTTAATTATTCTCTGTGTATGTATATAGTATATCTAGGTGTCCATTACAAGTTAATAATTCGATTGTAGTATTAATCCCTCAGAGTTTTACATGACATACTGAGAAATTACAGGAAAAAAGGAAGAATACATGGTCTGGAAGTCTGTTATCTCAAGATTTTGTTTCTCACAGGTCTGTTACTACAGAACCTGGACTCAATGATCATTTTCTTCCACGACTAACAACTAAAGCTCTCACTCAAGTTTCTCGTGAACTCTGGTGTTAAAAGCTCTATTTCGGTGAACGTCCAAGAAAGATTTTTTTAACGATCGGCTCGAAGAGACACGTCGTATTACGCACTTGGCGATCGTGTTTACCGAGAAAGGTCAGCCAGGCTTAATCTTGATTCGCACGCAAGTTCCAGCCACGACCGAAGCCAGATCTGCTGGGTCAAGGTGCAACCTGTGCAGTTGCACGCACCTCCAGGTGACCGTGACGAATGCACTCGCACCTGTGAAACGCCAATCGCCCCTTTTATAAACCGTTTACCGTGAAATACAGTCACAATCATCGGTTGGTGCTATTCCGATGGGAGAATATGAGAAAATCGGTAATACGCATAATTCTCCGAGTCTGAATGGATTTTATGGCGGATCACAGTTATCGAATAAAATTCTATAGGATTATCAGGTAATTTCATTGATCACGAATTTCGAATATTTCTAAATTTTTCAGATGGTCGGAATCGAAATACTCGAGACAGGTGCGAGTATTGAATTTTTTCAAATAGTCTAATAGATTATTTCGCTATTTTCCTTGCATACGTTTTCAAGTAGAATTTAGGAAGAATTGAAGGAATTTTAAAAGCTGTCAGTGACAGGGAATATGAAACTTTCCTCAAACAAAAGTTTTGGAGGAAAATAGGCAGACTTTAAAGAAATTTCAAAAATTCTGAAATAATTGAATCAGTGAAAGCACATGTAGCTTAGAAATTTGTCGAAAGTAGACCGAGACTGTTACGAGATGATTTCGTTACTTTATCTAGGATCACCTTCCCTTGGATTATCACAGCTAATTGACAATCTGACCTTTGCCTTCGCGTAAGTAGTTCGGACGAGTTTCGTGGCTATCTCGATCGTTCCGCGGATAATCTTGATGGACACACGGCCGTTTCGCTGGGCGATGCGGCTAAACACGACCACGAGGGGGTTACGTAACCCCTTTCACGACCGACCCGTCCCCTGTTCGTGTAAAAATTTATCCGGCGGGGGGGAGGAGGGGAGGAAAGCGTGCGGTCGCGTAATTTCTGGGTCGAACGATCCCGTATCGATGTCAATCGGACGAAAGATCTGCACGTTGTTTCGCTCTAATCCGGGAATCCTCACGAGTGTACCGTCGTCGACAGGTTAAACTGCATTCTCATCGATGCAATGTCCGTGGCGGTCGATAAGTTTCTAAAACGCCCGGCGTTTGCTCCACTCGTTTCACCTTCTCTTCGTTCCATCCTACCGACTCGCAGCTGACCTGACTTTTAAAAACTGCCAAGTGCAAGTGCACTGTACCGTATACGTGCAATATTAGGGGTCACTAGTTGGCTCGTCGTTAATCCTGTATGTAGATGCACCTCGTTACGTAATTTCAAATTTAGCTTTTATTTTATTATTATTTTCAGAGCTATTCGGTACATTTTTATCTTATTATCCATTTTCGTATCGATTGGACTGTTAAATGCAGGAGGAGTTTCAATATTTTGAAAATCTTCCATCATATGTATATTGTATCATACATCTAGGACTCCTTTCAGCACTGTAATTATTTATTTTAGGTTATTATTACAGCCTGCGATTTTTAAACCAAATTCTATACTTTATTGCCAATGTGTATGTCCACGAATATTTTTCACGTGGTTCCCTTTTACAGGGTACACTTTCACCGTTCCTAAAAGGAGTCCCAGGTGTACACGACTGGTACGAGCCATCAGGGGTAGGATTGGAACCGGATCAGCCTTGGTCCGGGTCCCCAACGAGGCACATTCGCGACACGCGATATCCGAGCAATCGTGCCGGTAATCGTTGCAGTTTCGCTTTTCTTTGCGAATGCCTGGCAAAATAGGGTGCGTGCCATGACCGATAAAATCCTTCGAGGAGCCTTCGGAAAAAATTTCTCTGCCCTGTCGCGTGCTGTTCTGTGAGGAACGGTACCGAGCTTGCGACACCTTTGCAAATTCGTCCGACTGCTTCTCGTGACAATCTCAACGATCTCGGAACAAGATCGGATCTCGAAACTGCTTTTTTCCTCGCTTATTCTTCGAATAAAACGTTTCGTTTTGCACTCGTCGAATAATGTATTACGTCCGCGTGATTCGGAGAATAATGTCACAGAAGGTATAAAAGGCTCCGAAATTTTTCCAGGAACGTGCATTCGCGTTATATATAGAAATTATGAAATTTCTGTTCCAGTCTTGACTTTGGTAATTCGTCGTCTAATTAGTAAGAAATTTGTAAACTCCAAGTTCTCCGCTGCCGAGTTTGCTTTGCTACTTCCGTTAACGTTTCATTGGAGAAATTTGAAACTTTGTCACGGGGAAATATTGTCAGATTCGAGAACGCTGATACTGCAAAATGTAATTCAAGAACCACTGCTATATATATATTCAGGTTTAGCTCGATTGCGTATCTCGCCTGAGGGACGTGATGTTTAGGTTTGGCCTGATTGCCGTATCTCGTCTGAGAGACGTGATATTCTGATTTGGCTCGAGTGAGGTATCTCGTCTGAGAGACGTGATGTTTAGGTTCGGCCTGATTATCGTATCTCGTCTGGGAGACATGATGTTCAGGTTTGGCTTGATTGCTGTGTCACGTGTCTTACACGAGCTGTTTACGTTTGGTCCGATTGCCCTGAGACGTGTCTCTCACGACACCGTAAGCTAAAGGGTTAAGGCTGTCAAAACGCTTACTCGTGAAATGGTTAAGAGCACGTATATTCGTATAAAGTTTGAAATTAATTATACAAAATGTCGTAGGATAAAATTATACAACGCATAACCTACGACAAGTACTCGAAGATACGAGGTCCAAGACGAGCGTTTGCTCGGTTAGCACTGACGTTAGGTCTCTATTTCTGCAACAGTCGTTATGTTACGTAAATTTCCCGTGGATTCGCGAGGACGTTCGTGTTTTCGAGGCAAACGCATCGGGTATGTGCAGACACGTAGCACAGCCGGGCCATTATTCGAGGGAATCGTCGGCCTCCTAATAACGGAGATACCGTCGTTGATTCGGTTATCTCGTTGTCATTCAACGGGATCGTTCCGTATTCCAGGCTCGTCTCGGAATATCGGCAATTTTAATGATCGCCCCGCCGGAACGCACAATGCCCGACGGACGCCGACGAAAGTCTATTAAATTCCGTTCGATTCTGTGCCGCGGACACAATGAGGCAAGCGTTGTCTCCATTATTGTTACCGTTCTTCACCGATTGCCCATGATTTCGACATATTTGCTTCGGTCCTTCGAATCCAAGGCATAATATTTATCGTCGTTCCCGTATTTCTATTCTTCGAGTACCCACATAGTTATTTCCAAAAAATAGCTCACACGAGTTGATTTGGACTAACAGTTTTGGTACATGTGTGTATACCAAGATGAATTTGATGGAATGATTGGAGCTACTTTTAAATCAAACGTTTCATAGGAGGTACGAGTGAGAATTCGTCTCGACTCAAAGCTGTGGGAAATTTTGTGATTATAATCACTGTTGGTACATCAGTATTAAAAAATTAAAAGGTCGACCTAACCTCACTTCTTGGCGAATTCGAGAAAAGACCGTATCATCTCGTCTCTACGAAACAAGAACCTCAGGGGAAGCTGTGATCGAAAGGCAGAGTGCATGTGGCGACGGAAAAGGGGAAAAGGGGATGTAAGGGTGAGAGAATAACGCGGGTAGAGGGTGGCGCAATAAAATTCAATTAGCCAGGAGTGCAACGGATGAAAGAATGCGCGGCACGAATGTTCCCCGATCGATTTCCAGATTCGTCGAATCGCGAGAGAAAGAAACCACGACTTTCCCTTTTTTTTGTTAAATCGCGATATAGTTGTTTACTCCGGCAATAGAGGTAGATGGATGGGGAGAGAGAGGGGGAGTTTATTGTGAACGAACTAATTAGAAAACGCGTCGCCACAATCGGTGCACAGGATTTCTCGTCCACGGCGACTCAATTCGCATTGTGTGACCAACGACTATGTTCGCCCTGTCCTGGTAACCTTATCGCGCTAAGAATTCGTGTACAAAGGTCATCACCCACGATTACGGAAGAATTGCACATACTAGAGCTGAAAAATCGTCGATATGTTTGGAGACTAGATCTCCGTAGAAGTTTTGCGAAAATTTGTTGGAAATGCTTCTTTTTGACCAGGTAGTATAGGTTAGGACAGTGGAAAGTTCAAGGAGAACGCAGTGAAAAAATTCGCCATTTGAATATTTGCCAAGGGGAGGGGAAAGAGAGGGATTACGGCATCGCGTGTGTCGTTGTTTATATTATAAACTATACAAGTACTCGGATAAACGTTATTTCTTAACCGGTGAGGTTTTGAGCCGAGAAATGGCGCAGTTGTAGAATAATAATAAAATAAATGAGTCTCAAATAATACTGCTGCAATTATTCTTTTCACCTGAGAGGAATTGTTGGTTTTTAAAACATGGAATTTTAACAACAGGGCAGTATGACTAAATATCTGGTTAGTATCTGAAAATAAATAGTCGCTGCGTGGAGAAAAATTCCGTGTACACAATAGGACCGTCGCCATTGCGCATGCGTGCTGCTCAGAGGGAGCATTGGTCTCGAACATAACCTCGACTTAATAACTGTTACACAGAACGATTGCGAGAACTTTTAATACATTACAGTAGCACGAAAATCGTGATGTAGGGTTATTCAATAAGAAAAACTACTGATTTATGTTACAGTAAAAGTAAATCTTCGAAAGCTTTATATTTAACCTTAAATCTTGATCTCAATTCTTTCACTTTCGTTCTTTTAACTTAAACTTTTCCATATCCTGTCCGGATAAATAACTATTTATTTTCCAATGATTCTGAAGATTAGGAAATGAAAAATGAAATAAATCAAAACGTTTTACAAATTTCCATTTGCAGGCGAATCTTCAGAAGGAAACTCTTTGCTCCGATCATAAAATCATCCTCTTCCCAAAGATACAGTATCGCGGAGAAATAAAAGGTTTAACAGGGCAAACAGAATGGTGCGACTGGTTTCAATATCCCGGAGTTTCGCGTTTATGGGTGATCGACTGAGAAAGGCGAGCAGACGGCAAACATCTACCGCTTCCGTTCTTCATCCCTGATCTCCGCTCCCCTTTTTCACTTGTTCCGTCGATCATATCCCTTGCTGGGACCAAAAATAGCAGCTTTGGAGAAAATTCATGTCAAGTCGAGGGATGATCGTGTCCGTGCCACCAACCTACCGACATCGACGTGCCATTGTCTACCATGTTCCTTGCTCTTTTCACCCTGCCCTTTCCGTTCCTCTCCGACCCCTGCTCCACGATGTATTACCGTCCTCAGGGTTGTCGACTCGACTCGCCATCGTTAATCTCGTTAAACGCTTCAAAAGTTCGAAGCTACCCTCGGTTTCTGCTGTTCTTTCAGGTATCGGATTAATTTGTTCTGCGTTAAGGTTGATAACTTTCTTAGGCTTCAGACTAACTCGTCGTTCCTACTATTTTTATTTTTATCTCCAAACAGTTACACGGTGATCTTCCTATAGTTATCACGAAGATGATCGACAGATGCGAAGTTAACACAGTCGACTTGATTTTTCTTATGGGGAAACATAGTGGATGTGGTAATTATGCAAAGTTCTGATGTCTGAGGAGAGTTTATATCAATTTCTCGCAGAAGTCGACTTTATGACGGAATTGGAACAGGAATTTCTTGTGGACACGGACCGGGAACACTGACAAACTGCATCTATATCGATCTATAGTTAGACAGTTATTTCCTGACGATTGTGTCAAAAATAACTAATTTCATTTGGCAATTAACCCCTTGAACTGAAAGGGGTTAATATCTCAATTATAAATACACCGTAAACGTACCACCAACATAGACATAGTTATACTACAGCAAATATATAACCGGTCATTATAAAATTAACGAACGATCGTACGAAGGTCATCAGCGCTCGATGCGGCGTAAATGGGAAGTTGTGTGTCGGTCACCGGCAATCGTCATGGCGGTGAACGTGGGGAACCATTTTAACGGATGTAAGGAAACGAGTTTGAAAAAACCGTTCGGCCCTCGATGCGAGCATTGCGTGTTAGAAAATTATTTATGTCTAGGCGAGAGTGTAAAGGTCGCTCCAAGGTTGAGCAATATTTTTTTTTCTCCATCCTTGCTTTCTTCTCCACCTTTCCTTTTTTCCCCTCGTAAATTAATTTAGGGCACGTGGCGTGAAACAGAAGCAGAAACAGCCCCACAGTGGCTTCTGTTCCGTTTCAATCCGGGCTTCGACGCGTCTCTTCTTTGTGACCACTTTAACCCGCAGTCTTGAAGTTTCAAATGTTCCTAATTAAAGCCAGAAAGGGAAGAAAGGAGCCAGGTGGACGTTAATACTCGACGAGCGAAACCGGAGGCCAATTGTTTCGATTTCCATGCAGTTCTCTTCAATTGCTGCATATCGTATATAACCGAGTTACAGTCTTTCCACGATTCAACGAATAACGTGTCCAGTTGGGAAACAGGTATAGGATAGACATCTATCATTTTCGTGTTTCATGTTTCATATCGCGACTCGAAGTCATCTGCCAATTTAACTTCGAATAGGACAGACTAAAATTTTTATTCAGGTTTAAGTTGTAATGTGGGTGAACGGTGGTCATTGACTAATATCCTGGACCAACTGGTAGCCACTGTATTATATTATTTGACAATATTTTAACTATGATTCGAGAGAAAATTGGTATCGATAATAGGTGATGCAAAGTACATCTGATCTGTTTCACGAATTTCTACTTTCGACTTGTTTCTTCAGATCCTTTTAAGTATGTCCGATTATACATATATACTACTTGTTTCTCCTATTCCTTCCATCGTCATGCGATAGGGTGGAGGTGATATCCAAGAAAGTCCGAGAAAAACGCCGATAATTTTTACGTCTTTCCTTTCTTCCTGTATATACTTGTTCGTCCTCAATTTCCTTCGGATACCGTGGAAGGAGATTTCCCCGCGAGCGACTTTTATTATTCCACTTTTAAGTATTGTCTATTTTTAGGCATGCCATTTTTAGAACGTCCCACTTCCCGATGTTCTCTTTCTAGAAACCCGAATATATATTCTATTTGTGGTCCGTAACTCTACTTTGCATTCATTTTTCGGCAGCCTTAATTTTTCTCTTCTCCTTATACGACCTCCGACGATAATTCTATTGTTCCTAGGGCCCCACCTTACGTATTCTCTCTGGCATGTGGCCTTATATATTCTTTCTTTCCGCACAGCCTTCGATGTTGCATTAAATCGATGATTGTTTGCAAGGGTTGCTTTTGTTATTATTCATTTGCGTTCGCTGGCACACTTCCGGGATTCAGAATAGCTTCGGCGATGAAGAATACCGATATTCGATAAGCAGGAAGAATTATCACTGGGAACAATTACTACCAAACATTTAAGTCAGAATTTTATGAGCTTCCATCGTTCCAGCAAATTTATCGGTCTCTGTGTGTCTTTTACAATTTATTTTTATTGTACTCTTTATTGAAAACCTTTTGTTTTGTCATTCATTTTCCTTTTTATCCTTGATACCTTTTCTTTTATTAACACATCCAATCCATCCATCTCCTCTTTTTTCTTCAAAATACTTCTTCAAATTACAGCATAGGAAAACTTATATTTCACCATGAAAATTCTTTCAATTTTTTGTACACCATCGGCGGATACTTATACTTAATGACTAAATTTGACGTAAACCAAATTTAATTTTTTATTATTAATTTTTATTAATTTTCAGTTGTTTTAAAAACACACGAGAGGATAAAACAACAAGAAAACCTCTCCAGCAACAAATTAACCGAAGAAAAATTCTTTCCAAGTGATCGAGAATCGAACCCCGTTTCCCCGGTTGATACGTAACGCGCTTACCAATTGAGCCACGAACCTCACGATAATTTTCTTTTATTTCGACCACTTATTGAACCCGATTTCTTCGCTGTTGAGACAATTTTAGTTTCAACCCTTCGTGTTTCGCTTCAACATTTTTCCCCTATTTACCGCGTGGTTTTTCCCGAAATTCTTGCAAGGATGGATAAAAATCTTTATTGCTGGCAACTTTGTGGCCCCCAACAAAACTTTCGCGAAACGTTCGGCAAGAATCGCAGGAAAATCTCCGCGTGAAAACTTTTCCAATTTCATCGCTTCGTGTTCCCGGTGGTTTGATGCAAAGCGACGCAAATGCTTGTCACGTTATTTAAAACTTGGAAGGAAGTGTTCCTGGCCGCGAAATTGCTTTATCTCCCGCGACGTGTCTGGGTTTTTCCTTACCGTGGAAAATACCGGAAATCAGGGTAAAAAATCCCGATTAGCAGCAGAGAAAAGTGAGGCGCGATAATTTTGGAAATACCGGCAGCTTGCAGTGACTTGTTCCACTGAATCTTAATTCTGGGCCGCAGAAGTCGGAGAACGGAGACACCACGTTCTCCAGAGACACGTGGACAGGGATGTTACACCAATCAAGCGTCGTTTGTTAATTGATCTATTATGTAACGGCATTTCGCAACGCATTTAATTGGAGAAATTGCCGGCACAGAAGGCAAATCCAGCTGGGACCAGCGTTAATTGGAAATTCGAGCACGCTCGTAAATAATGTCGATAAACGATTCTATTTAACTTGTGGTTTTGTGATCCTGCCAGATATAATTAGGCGAATAATTTTTCTTTCAAGCTCTGTATTGGGAAAGACTATTAGAATGGAGAAAATTCCGCAAACGCCTTTCACTTCATTGTCATCGTTTCGCTGCTACTTCTTCTCGAAACTCTGGTTTCCTTAAAAGTGAATTACGCGGATCTGAATTTGTATTTTTGTAAAAAAGTTTACGAATGTTATTAAGTACAATGCTTTATGACAAATCAAAATGCAAGAGAAGAAGAGAATATATGTAAGGATAGAATGATGAGGAATTCTAGATTTCCTTTAGATCTAGATCTACTTATCACTAGATCTAGTGACTAGGACTTTCTAGCAGTTTCTCAGAGGCGGGATGAATGGAATCCTGTTTAAAAACAGCATTCGTATAAAAGGAAGATTCTAACGAACATTTTCTCGTATCAGTAACTCCATCGAACACCTCGGTCCTACAACCAGAAGTTTCCTACGAGATAAATCTTCGAAAGAAGTAACGGGGTAAAATATTCTCCGAATTCCGACGAGGTCGCTGTTTAATTCGCTGAAAATCCCATTCGCCCGGTTACTTAGTACGCTTTTACCGTGGTCGACAAATAATGCGATTCATTCTGTCCTAATATAGGTTGGTGATTTATCTCTCGAGCTCTCACCAGGTTTCTTCGCAACCCCAGCCTCAACCCCCTTTGTTTCCCGCGTTTCTCTTTCTCCCTCTCTCTTTCTCTCTCTCTCTCTCTCTCTCTCTCTCTCTCTCTCTCTCTCTCTCTCTTTCTGGCTTCAGTAAATTTCCTCTTTATTAGACTTAACCTGCTTAGTTTGCACGAAGACTCCATCGTTTTACACAAGGCCCAGGAATCCTCGACGAAGAGTAGCAAGAGTCCTTTCGTAATACCTCTGAAACGACACGTGTACACGGGACCAACCACGTGAAACGTCCCAAGCATATCCTATAAATTTTTTCTGCTATTTCAAAGCAGAGCGCGCGAGTTAACACACAGGCTGTCGTACAGGGCCGATAAATATTCGCGTGTACCATTAACAACCGTGTGGAAAGGTTACTAACCCTGAGGTATTGAAGCGATGGCTTCATGACAGTCGCTGGATCGTCGCGTGGAATTCGAATGGTGTTCCTTCGAGATCGATAAAACCGGTAGACCAGGGTCTCACGCGACGCAGGAAGCGGGACGAGAAAATGGGGCGGCGAGGAAAAGGGTGGTCGGAAGTGTCACGGGGCACCGTGTGTCTCGCGCAGAGGAGCGTTATTCATCTTTCATTCGGGCTCGACCCGGTCGCGGCGCGGGCCACTCCGGGTTCTCTTACTCGGGGCGGTGGGTATTTCTAAAAATAGTCGTGCATCGAATAACGAGCCGGCCGCGCGCCGCTAAGGGTTGAAGTTTGCATTGTGAACGCGTACAGTTCGTCCCGTATACGGCCCTACCCCCATGTAACCGAAGATTTGACCCAATGACCCAACGGACGGAGCCGAAACCGACCGGAAACGTCCGATCACTGTACACCCGCCGACTCGCTGTCTCTCTACACCCACCACTCTTCCCGCCACCCTGTACTCTCCCGAGCTGCTACACCATTTTACATCTCTGTGTCTCTTTCTTCCCGTCACCTTCTTCCGGTGCGTTAATTTTTCCGGCAAACTGGTCAATAGCCACGAGCGTGCTATCGAATCGTTTCCCCGATTCGCGTGTGAAACGCGGATTTCGCTTGACGGTTTATGGGGCGTGAATGATGATCAGCAGGTTCGCGTGAAATTCTTTGAAGTTACTCGGTCGGGTTCGCTCCGCTGTTGATGTACTTCGATGTAACACGTTTGCCTTTCACTGTTGTCATTAACGTTACTATTGTTACTGCGGTTGTGCACCGACCTGTACACTGCGTGCTTCGTCTATTGACAGAACCTTGTCCATAGATGTCATCGATTAGACCACTGGCAATTGTAACGCGACCGCGAAAAAACGTGTCGACCGAACCTACTTCGCGGACAGCTTCTTCGTAACGAACGAGGTTTAAAGGTTATCGCGAAACATCTAACAGGCCGGATAGTGGCAGAAAAATGAAGTAACGGATTAGACAGGGAAAGCGAGCTAGCCAATGGATAACACGGGAATATCGGATCCGATACCGAAACGTGTTTATAAAATATTTCCGTGGTTTTCGGTTTCCCCTGGGGCTTCGAAGCTCGATTCAATCCGCACGGCGACCTGTTACCAAATTTTTGCTCGATTTAACCTGATTGTTTTTGCGGCTTCACGGCCACGCAAAAATTCCTTCTTTCCGTCCGATATTTCTTCCTCGCTAATCGATCCGTAGCGGAAAACCGATATAATACCTAAACCTAATAGAACCGAGCGAAACGGCTGGGCGAAAATTTACATTGATCGACATGCGACGCGGCTATTATAATCGATACCACGGCGTTACTATAAGAATTCGACACACCGTGTGTGTGCATGCGAGTGTATGTGACGGAAGAACGCTAAAAGGGGAAGCACCGGTCGCGAGTATTAATATTGCTACCCTCTAACGAGGTAACATTAGTAACATTGTACATGGTACAAACAGTGTTAACGATGTTAACAATTAGTTAACAAAGTCAACATTGGCATATTGGTTACAATAGTACTCGCATTTCTAATATACTTCTATGGTTAGTACTAACACTTTATTTTTCGTGCAAATTCCATTAGTAGTTTCAGAGGGTTAACTAAAGAAATTTCCATTTCACATACGCGAAAAGTAAATTATTTGCGAAAAAGAAAAATATCGATATAAATGGGAAACGCGACAGGGAAGGGAAAAAGAGGAATACCTGTATTTTTATCGGCGTCGAAAGCGTGGCAAACATTCGACAGGGAAAACAGATAGTCCGTCGTTCGCTTTTATCGAAAATCGACATTCTCCGCTCGGCCAAACAACCGTTACGAGGAACGGGGCCTCGGTACCCTTTAACCATACAGCGAATTCAGTTTCTCCGTTCGGCTTGAAAATGTAAATTCGCCAGCGAGCTCACGGCCCTCGCGATTTCCACGGGCTCCCGAGACCCGATATTATTGGCCGTGCGCGAATCAATTTTTCACGCACTCCACTGACACACGGTCCACTTTACTCCCCGTCAGTCGCAAATTGCACTGTGCAACAAATTTTTACTTTTTCGCTAATCTGTAATATCCATTAGGTGATTCTTGCAGAGTTTACATTCCTATACACACGAATCTGTAATGCAAATTGCTCTGTCGTCCACGGTGTCCGAAAAACGTGGGTTTTTCTAAAAATGCACGATGTTTGACTAAAATGAAATATTATATGAAAAATAAAAACGTTAGGAGATTCTTTGTTGTCTTGTAAGTTAGATGACAGTATTTTGAGTTTATCGATGCTCATAATTATAACTATTCGTGTGTCTGAGTAATTATAATTGGTCATCGAAGTTTAAAAACAAGCATCCGTGCGTAGTTTCTACGCATATTCTTGCATTTTTACGAAAATTTCTTTATCTCGCACGAATCTGCTACGCAGTGCCGTATTCTATACGCTTTTCTGGAGAAGAAATCATCCAGGTACAATATTAGAATGATGTTCAATATTGACGGGACGGTGAAATATATATCGGCAACCAGTAAGCGGCAGTTTGCCGCAACGCAGCCATTGTTCGCACATTTAGCTTCGTCAGGGCCGTAGTCATTTTTATATGCATAACATGTATATTTTTTCATACACTTTTTTACAGCAATCACAAAATTATACGAAATTTCTCTAAATCACTTGTAATTTGAAACAATTTCGTTATTGGATATATAAATACGACTTTCTAATATAATGTTAACAAATAAACTCCCATCTAACTGTCAAGATGAGAATGAATCTTTTAACGTTTTTACTTTTCAAGTAATATTTCGTTTTAGCCAAAAATACAGTGGAAATAAAAATATTTTAACACACGTATAGCTATCAAGAAAATTCATCCTATGGAAGTGCGAATGTAGTTGTAGTTTATAAAAAATGTATAAATTACCGAATTTATTATTAACTACAAACTGAAATTGTTAATAATAAATAGTTCAAAGCATAAGAACACTTAATATAAATGCATCATGAATATTTATATTCTAAAAGCATAAATAAAATTTAAAAATTATTATATTTATCGTTAGTAACAAATTAACAATGTTAATAACAAATTGTTTACACGTATATTTATCATGACAGTAAAAAATTTATTAAATTATTGGTTATTACTTGAAATAATGACGTACTTGTGTAAAAATGTACCTACAATTTGCAAAAAGTTTATAAATTATCACACTGATTGTTAATAACAAATTAATATTATTATTAACAAATTGTTTAGAACGTAAATTTTTCATAACAGTGAAAAAATTAATAAATTATTGGCTATGACAGCGGAAAATTAATAATTAATAAAATCGACTAACTTCGAAACTTTTCGATCGGGGTGGGGGGTCTCGGCCGATCAGCGGCTATATAAGGAGCGACGCGACGCAGCAAAACTCATTTGTCGGTTCGACTTCGAAAGTGTAACATCTAAATTTTCGTTGTGCGCGAGGGGTGGGAGTCCGAAGTGAGGGTAGGGTTGGCCCCCCCCACCCACACCTCACTCCCTTAAACAATTTACTAATAATTTCTTTTATTTTTAGCTATTAATTATTTTTTTCTTTCAGATTTTAATTATTTTTTATTTTTCCAGGTATTAAATAGTTTTTTTTTATTTCAGATGTTATTTTTCCTTTATATTTATTTATATTTGAACATTCGAATATTTCGTATAATATTCGAATGTTCGTCGTTGGGTCGTTTATGCCTCATCAGTGGCATACTCTTTCTACTTGGTTAACCTTCATGGTTTCTATTCCTTCGTTTCCTTTCCTCGTACTAATCCGTTTCCTTTCAGGTTTATATTAACAATAATACACTCTGTTTTAGCTTTTAGGTTTCTCAAGATTCTCAAGTTTCCTCAAGACTTCATTTGAAATACATCGATGGATGACGCGGGATGCGTGCGTTTAGACCTAAGTAGACCTAAGTAGTCATAAGATAGATCCCTAGGATAAGTTTCATTATGTGCGCGCTATTTGTACAAAGGCAAGCTACCTAACTTGGAGCGAAATATATAAATTCTCTATTCTCCTCTTACCTATCACGTTTACCAAATAGAACATAATTGTTCTCGCGATAATTGCGATCGTTCTTAAATACCGACTAGCCTACGTGACGTACTCTCGTGTACTGGATAACTCCGTGTTTCGTAAGTCATCCAAACGATTCGTTCGGACACTCATCCTCGCCACTGTCATTCTTGTCACGCATCGATTCTAGGGTAGTCGGCGGGCTGGCACTCATCTGGGTCAATTCGAGGGTCTGTCGGCCCTAGTCGTCCTGGGCACCAGCGCGTGCACGACCGGGGTATGGGTCCTGTAGCCGTGACACTGCATATGGGCCTGCGGTCAGACCCCATGGGATGATTAATTTCTACCCATGTGGCAGGGGCCTGCGTGACCGGCTACAGGGCCTCGCTAGGGACCCTCGGCTTGATTTTGGATGTTTCGCTGGTTCGTCGATCATTCTCGTTCTCGAGTAAGTCATGGCAGGATCTGTGGTGGCTGGATGGGCTAGGTTCGAGTCGGGAGGGTGCCGAGGCATAAAGTTGTCTTGTACACAAGAGTACGTCTCGTAGGCTAGTCGGTCTTTCGAATAATCGCGAATTCGTTCGGGCGCGTCGCGATTTTTCACTTGCTCGCGTCTTTCATTCCCTATTTTTATGGGAACTTAGAAATATTAGAGTCTATTGAAATAAAATATCTTAGCGTTGCGACAGTAAAGTTTTAGTATATCGAACCGAAGTCCCTTTTGTAAGACACGAAATTTAATAAAGTGTCAGTAAATTCTCTTTAACTTGTTTCGCACCAAGTTAGATTAGGGTGCCTTTGATACAGGTAGAACCAGCAGGTTGCGCCACTAGGGCGCATGCCCGGGTCCCGATGCGTAGCCACCTCCACGTGGTGAGACCTGGTAATTGGTATCGTTTGCCAAAGATAAATCTTTGGTGAACGATACCAAGCTAAGAGCTACGCTTTGGGTTTAGGATATTTGCTATCTATTGTAAATTTTCCAAGTTCCTTTTGAACTTTGGAAATAAAGTGCACAGTATCTCTCGTAGTATTATATAAATCAAAATGAATCAAGCTACGAGAAATGTAAAAATTCATTATCAAACTCAGAAAATGCAACATAATTAAAATCTCTTGCAATGAGTAGATTAAGCATACGTGTAATTTTGATATCCATATACACTAAATATTTCCGCATTATATTTCTGCGAATAGGGTATTAAATTAAAACACGAGTGAATCTCCTAACATACTCACTTTCTTATACGAGAAATCCTGCGTGTTTAGAAAAATTCAGAATTTTCAGAGACTGGACATAGTAGAGCAATTTCGATTACGGATTCGTGTTCAGTAAAAGTAAACTTTACAAAAATTACCCGATGTATATTACGGATTAAAATTCATGTTCATGGTGTTATTAATTCCTTGGTCTATAATATCGTGTGAGACACGTAATAGGAAAATCGGGTCAAACACGAGTATGACGAGTGAAAGACGTGGTTTCTAGATGAGGACCAACGTAAATAACACGAGTCAGACTCGTGGTAAATTTTCGTCGATATTTTTTTGCCTCGATTATGCGTTATTCTTGAAATGGTTCAATGTATGGCTGACTCTGTTATCGATTATGGCACGGGTCATCCATATCGTACACCAAAATGTTAAACCCCACTATCAACCGTGCAAACATAAGGCGCATAGAGCAACAGACGTTTGCGAAAAGAAGGAAAAAGAGAGTAAAAAGGGGAGAAATGGCATAAGGTGGGAAAAGAGAGAAAGAAATAGGAAGCATCATGAGATTTCAAGATATGCACGCGGACGTGCTCTCGTAGCAGTAATTTTCCGCGATTTTTCCACGAGTCCTCGGCTCTTCCGCTCTTTCACCTCCCTTTCCCTCTTTTTACTCGTTCCCGGTCGCTTTATTCGTTTCAGACCAAACGCCACGTATCTGCAAACTCGGTCTACGAAATGGCAGACTTCTTTTTCCGTCTCCACGATCACGGATCCCTTCCAGGAGGTCGTTTCGCGCGAACCCTGTGCCGTACCTAGGTGTTGAATATTCTAAATAGAGAAGCGAGACGAAATATCGATGGAGGGACGAGATGATGGCTCCCATCGCTTCCGGTTCTCGTAATGACGCGGTAACAACGGAACCTGATTCTCTATTCTCGATTCCAATCCCTTTCCAATTTATTTTCCAGGGTGGTCGGCGCATCGGAACGAAATTACAGGGAAAACGCGGGGCAAATATTTGCGCGAATTAATTGACAAATTGATATCCTATCCGAGCCACTTTATTCACGTCAGCTTCGCATCCAGTAATTAACGGCGTGCGTAATTAATGCCGCATTTATTCCCAATATCCGGAGAAGAAGATCCAGTGAAAATTCATCGAATTTCCCATACGTCTTTCCGAACTCGCTCTCTACTAGTCTGCGCGATTTTACCTTCCTCTTTGATCTCGAGGCGAGGCCTGTAGGACGAGAAAAGAAATTGTCCACGGATTCCAGAAATATCTGCAAGTTTATCGAGCCGATAAAGCATTACATGGCTCTATTGAAAATTTCCTGCTGCCCTCACAAAGGGATGAAAAGACTGAATACGCGCGGCATTCGCCGCCGTGAAAGGTCACCGATGCTGCGTTTCGATCGGGAGCCTGAGAACTATTCAGCCATCGACCACCGCGAGCACCAGGTGTATACAACGTTAAACAACCATCTCATCGCTGTTTCCCGTGTCCCTTGTACAAGCAACGACAACAACGAGATAACGAATTAACACCATTGTGCTGGTGGAACGGAAGGAAAGAAGGGAGGAGAGAGAAGGTACTCCTCATCCGGAGTCTGTTGACGAACTCGTCGCTAAAGCTTGTTAGTGGACTGATAATTTAGACATAGGGGTACTGCAGGCTTTTCCTTTGCTGTTCCATCCTTTGATTAGTTTGATCAGTAGAACAAGCTGTGCCACCATTCTTCCACCTTTTCTACCAAATGCTTCGATCACGTCGAAGAAAGTAGACCTCTTCTAGGACCAATCATTGTCACGTTTCTTTCTGTCAATGCTTCAAGTCTCCACTCTTCAGCTACAAATCTACCAATAGAAATCACGAAGACATCGTCCAAAATACTCGTATGAACGAGATGAATCTCATTGCAACCCTAATCTCTGATCAGCAACCATCTCACGAATAAGGAAGACACGTCTACCAATGTCAAATGGATAAGTAACGAAAATCCCGTAGCAAAAAGAGCTGCAAAGAAAAAGGAAATCCTAGGGAATTGGGCAGAAGTGGGGCTAATGGAACTAGGGAACGGGGGAATTATTATTATACCACGACCACGAGGGTGTCTTTGCAGTCGCTTACCAAGACTATGCGAGTTTGCTGGAGATTCTTGTCCTCCTCGACAGCTTATTAATTCATCCTCCCTTTAACGCGTTCTCGCCACCTATTTGCCGCACTATACAACGTTAATCACGCCTCGATAATAATTAACGCGAGCGTCGAACGATCAATCTTTCAACCATCCCTTTGTTGAACGTCCTTTTTTTCCCTTAGCGACTCATCCTGTTTAATAAACGGCTCGTTAATTTTCTCAGATCCTGCACGAAAGTCTGTCGTCGCCAATGGCGCCCAATCAAATTTTCATCGAAGTTAACGAGATACAGGGAATTATTTAGAGAAAATTTATGAAACCACTGCACTGTTCGAGAATTTCAAGTTATCGGATGGATTAAAAAATTTTTGTGAAATTTTTGACGCATTAATAACGGGATAATAATTAACATCGGAAGAAAAGGAAGTTTCGAATGAGTGGCAAAAATAAAAAGTTACTTTATGATGATACATTAAAAAGGATTAAAATCTTTCTTAATGTAAACATGTAAATAGCATTTCAGAGGTTTAGCTAACAAGTGGAATCCATTTTGTTCATATTTTTACCATTTCTATTTACATCGCGTACCGAATAATTAAAAAATAGCTTAGCGTCGTCGTATATTATAAAATTGAAGTAAAATGTTATTTTACCTGACCCACCTTCCAACTTATTCTCGAACGAAAGATAACGAAGTCGTGTCAGTCTCGAATTCCACAAATCAACGTTAAACCAGCCCAACATTTAATTTAAAATTTAAGAATCTTCAAATGATAAATCCACATTTTCGACATATTTCGCGCTGCTTTTTTTAGATTTAAACGCGTAAAAAAGTTTCACGAACACTACGACGATACGACGTCAAATAACGAAATTCTAACAATTTAACGAATATCGAATATCGAAGAAAATTTTAGGCATAGTTTCCGCGTGTTAATTAGAGCACCAGCCTAATACCAAACAGGAAAAACTCATCGCGTGCCTGTATCTGTATACCTCTATCTATCCAATTATGCTTCAATGCTTTGGATATAAAAAATAATTCGATGTAACCTTCGTAAACCTAAATCTTTTACCAAACATGAGGCAGACATTACCAAACCTTTTTTTACGTTCGAATTTCGCGGCAAATTAATCGCCGTGAGGAAAATCAAATTTTTCTTCAAATTAAGCTAATGTTAGATCTAAAATACACGTTAACCTTCGGAAAATTCCACATCCTCAAAAATCAAAACGAGCGAGGAAACTCTCTGAGTAATCGAGAAGATTATGGCATCTTGATGACAATTTATCTCACGAGTTACATCCCTATATTGAAACACCAAGCGTCACCAGTAATTGCAGAAATAAAACATAGTGGAAGGTCTAATAATCAGTCCGATTAGTTGGATAGTTCTAGCGTGAGTGAGAACGAAAGATGATCGGCAAAGAAGATCACGTCACGGATGATCGTTTAAAGACCTCGCGATGGGTCGTTTGTAAGACAGGGTTGTAGGAAAAGAGGAAGATTCTCGAGCGGTAGAACCTCAACCGTGTTTAATCCTCGTTGAAAATTAACGTCGTTCAGACTGACAGGAAATTTCCTTTCAACGATCGAACCGGATCGTTCTTCGATGAAATATCCGGGCAATTAATTGCTCTCGACTCATTCCGTAACCCTGATTCTCCTTCAATGCAGATTAACGCGTTCCACTGGGTGTGCCGGGGATCGCGAACCGGGCTCGACTCGTTTTCGCTGAAAGAGGAAAAAGGAGTAATGGAAAGAAAAAAACAAGAAGAGAAAGAAGAAAAGAAACCACGAGTCGGTATATAACCTGGTTGCCTTCCTGAGTGCTCTTCCCTCGGTTGTTTCTCGTCGTTTAGCGACATTGTTAAAGGGTTAATGGCCAATTGCCTGAAGAAGTCGGCATCAGTCGGCAGGTGACCTCTCCTTCTGAGAGCATGAGTCGCAATTTCGTTCGCCAGGCGTTTTCCACGAGGACGAAAAATACACGAGCGCGGTACGTGACTGTTGGTCCTCTTGACGACTCTCGCCGCTAGTTAATTCATTCTCGGCACGTTTGAATTGAGGACGTAACAACCTGTGCATAAGGACCGGAACAGAAGTGCGAACGAGAGCGAAAGTGGCGCGGTTTACGCTTCGTTCGTGTATCACGGGAGAAAACACCGAAACCTAGCTACATTGGTATCAGAGGCAATAGGGGATTTGCGTGCAGGCGGTAGAGAGGCTATCGCTGATATAATATCTCAAATCCCAGTAAGAAACGTGGATTTTCTGCTAATCTGAGCTAAAAGTGCAACTTGGATGCACATCTACTACCAGGCTATGTGACCTATAGACAATGGTCAGATTTATCTTCAACAAATATTCGTCAGATACATTGAAATAGGTAACTCAAATTAATCCTAGAGTTATCAAGAGATTTCAACATAGCTATATACATGTGGGCAACTGATTCTAAATGTTTGTCAGGTAATGTAATTCGTTGTAAGATATACAGCATTAGTAGAAGTGTCCACGTCCACTCGATCAATTAAACATACAGTCCATTTATTCAGTTTGAAGCGACCGCACTGCATTGGCGAACAGTAAGGGGCGTTTAATTATCGGGAAAATATAATCATTGACTCTGCAAAAATAATCGTATACATCTCTGTCGTATTGTTTAACACCAATACCAATGTTAAATAGCGTTAATATTAATATTTCCGAGAGGCTATCGAAGCTTTCAACGTACCGAAATAATCGACCCAACAATCGTAATCGATTCGAGGGCGTCATCGCCCTATCCAAAGCTGTTGAAACAGTGCAACCGCCGATTCCACGAATCACGACGCGTATTCGCCAATCGAATCACGTCACGCTATTGCAGTGGTTCATAAAAAATGCAGCGAGATAATGCACCCGATTGTGAGACCAACTGCCAGTTCCACGTAAATATATTTTTGCGACCGCAGAGTTTATTGAACATTGAACAATCCAATTACGCGGAGCCACCCCGTGCACCGTCTCGTCGGAGAAACAATTTATCCCCTAAAATTAACCTCTCTGGTATGCAGAATGACGAGAATGGTCCCTCAGGTATCGTGAGAGGGTGTCTTGATCAGATTTGTCAACGTTTTCCGGGACCGGTTTCCCGCCTGTTTGGGACGTAGACATTGACAACGAGATCTTGAGTTTCAAGGCAGTCCCGGGAGCCACGAAAGTCTGTAGGATAGGTCGGAAGTCGGGATGATGCTCATAGAGCTCCAGGGAATATTCGAAAGTTTCTCAGAAGATCTGAAACATTGGAGCCTGAGCTGCCAGAAGCTGAATCGGATATCGAGCTGGTCTCGAAGTCAGACGAACTTTGACCCCTTGAATATCTCTGCAAAATTACCAAATCGAACCAGAAGATCGGAGAAACTATGTCTGTAGATTTTTTCCATCGATATTCATCTGGAATAACGAAATTAAAGCTAATCTATGTGAAAACTGCACAGTCCCACTATGAATGTTATTTCCGATCAAATCCACGACAATTCGAGAAAGTTACAGGTAATTAGGCAACAATACTAGGTGATCACAAATGGATTGGATCATTGTAGAAGATATTCTACGTGGAATAAATAAAGTATAGTTAAATAACAAGATGAGATGATCGTTGTGTTAAATGACCAGAACCACGAACATGTGATCTACCATCGAATACGGGATAATTCGAGGAAGCTCTGCATGATTGAAGTTTTATTCGAGGAAACGACATGCAGCGACCCAATAACGTTAACGTGGTACGAAACCAAAGGTATATGGGACAGACTGTTCCAACCAGCTGGCAAAAATTCCCAAAGCAGGAGAGTATCATTACTATTCCGGTTACCCAAAGTCGTTTAGGATAGCACAGTCGCTGATACGAGCCTCTAGGGCCCATGGCCGTTATAACTAACATTTCCTATCTTGCTCAATGCTCCCCGAAGTAATCAGACCTCGTTCGTCAGCGAACACAAAGAATTTTCACGATCTGCGACGAATCTCGTGAATCTAAAGCCCTCTCGCTCTCCAGAGCGCGATGAAGAGACATTATGGTCCCTGTTCTGGGCCGGACTAGCATTACACCGTTCCATCCGGTTCTATCCGCGAGGTCAGAACGTCTCGTCCTAAAAGGTAACAATAAGTACAGAGATTCTTTTGAGAAAAGCCAAGAATACCTGGTGATACTGCACGAGTGTACCTTTCCATTCGGCTACTAACATTAGTACCATTCCTATGAGCGACTGAGGTTGGCAAATATTGGTCCAACACGCGAGACCTCGACGATTTCCACGTTCCCTTAGCGAATTCGTGCACGCTACGCGGAAACCAGTCGAATGAATTATTCCGTTCGGTCGTGAAGGATTATTCCGTCCCAGAACGTGTTCTCGTTATGTACCCCGTTATGTATCTCGTTATAATTCGATTCGGCTACCAGAACAGGCGTGCCTATTCTCGTGGATCTTGGGAATCCTAGGTATGCCAGTTAATGGGTCAATGCCGCGGCCAGCCACGCTTGGTTTAACCCTTTCGCAACAGCCTATTCATCGTCGGTGACCTTTGACCACAGACGATAGGCCGCGGTGATGGTTTTTCGTCGCTATCGTAGTTCGAGTACACCCTCCACAAGAGAATCTCTCGAGACGGTACTTTTTGGCTAATAATCGCTGGATGAATACACGAAGAAGACTGCTCGTCGATCACTCGAGTGGAGATTCAAAGGATCGATTCATTAAGAAGCTGAGAGCGTTTGTAAACTTGATGCGTACTTAACTCGATGCTTACCCTGCTAGAATTCTTTTTCCTTTCTTCACGAAAGTTATATATATTTTCTTGGACTCGTCTTTCTTGAATCTGTCCTTTAATTCGCTCTGTTTTAGAGTACTTCGTTTGACACGACGACACGTAATATAAAATAACCTCGAATTTCAAGATTTTATAAATATTTTGGAATAAAATGTTTTATAAATTATTAATTGCTTTGGTACGAAAGTCAAGCGTAATTGTGCAGTTGCTGAACACATCTCTACGAGAGCCGAAGAAAGCCGACGATTGCCGATAAGCCGAGGATTGCCGATAAAAGCCGATGATTGCCGATAAAGGCCGACGATTGCCGATAGAGGCCGACGATTGCCGAATGCATACGAAGTATACATGGATAAATCTGTCATGTTTAATCGACTGTTTGTATTTTCCTGTTTGCACATTCTGTTTGTAAAATTATGAATTACAATTGCGAATTATATTTCGTGATAATACTTTATTATAAAATGCGTGTTGCCATAAAACATCAACGTGTTACGCTCAAGTGACACTACGCAAAGAATATGCGCTGTGCAACACGATAATGGTAGCTGTACATCGTGGAGTTTTTTTAAGCAATAGTCTTAGTTATGGAGCTTCAAAACATAGTATTGTATCACTTTCATAATACCTTGTATCTATCTATATCAAACAGCATCCATTTCAGCGCATTTAAATCTCAAACAGCGAAGGCCAATTAACACTCGGTTCGTTACCGAGCTCCTTGTCCGCGTTACTTCACACGTGCGCCGCGAATCCAAACAAACGCGATAAAACATCTAGGGGCCGATATCGCAAAATACCTGCCTCTCATCCAATTAGATTAATTAAATATCCTCCGACGGTATGAAAAATAGGACGACAACGATACACTAATAATGATAATAATTCGTGAATTACGTAGAAAGTTAATAGTTTTTCTTTTTAACTATTATTTTATTTTTTTGTTTGTTTGTTTGTTATTAAGGGTAACTATACTGAGAGTAAAATTACTATGATTTAGAATTTTTATCACTTGTCTAAGTTTCACATAATTGGCAGCGCCGCTCATGCGCATTCCATGGCACTCTCGGTATTTTTGCCCCTAACCAACATCTTTTTTCCAGTTGTCTCGATAGTTGAGTAAATAAGGATATAAAAATCTGCAGCATGGTGTAATATAAGTAACAACACTTATGGTTTTATAGCGTGACCGATTTTCGACTAGACACTCGCATAACGAAAAGGTTAAACCGTAGAATGAAACAGAATCTATCATGGTCATCAAGAGTAATCTCGTTATACGGGGGTAACTTTTATCTGTACAGGCTACCGCAGTTACGTAAAGTTATTAGCTTGACCTATATTTCCTCGACAAAGAAACAGAGAAGGAGAAGGAAACATAAAAGAGCACGCACTAAAATACCATGAATTCCAGCAAAATCAATCCACAAAATCAATCTATTCTCTCTCTTTATCCTCCTTCCCTCGCTCTCTGTCTCTTTTGGGCGACCTAGTGAATTCACGGAAAGAAATGGTAAACTTTGCGAAATGATCGATCGATCGGAAAAGGAAACCAATCAAAGTCGTTGTACTCACGTTGACTGCTGCTCCGTCGTATGATGTTCTCGAGGAATGTATTTTGTGGGGCGACCAGGCCCCTGCGCCCCCCTGGCATCCTTTCTTCCTTGGATGATCCTAGATCCTGGTCGCTGCGGCTATCAGGACCTCGACCAATCTCTGGCTACGACGATCACGCGCTGTCTTTCTCGCCTCATGTCCAATCCTCTTTCATCAATCGGCCTTTCCCCTCTATCCTTATTTCTACAGCTGCACAGATACACACACGCGAGAACGAGGCACGTTCACTAACTGAATGTCATGATTCGAGGGTAGTTCACCATTGTGGTATCGTCCGAATCACCTGTCGGCGGTTTCACGTCCGCCTGGAACCGGTCCAAACGAGCACAACTGCCGCGGCGACCTGCTATATCCTTTACTAGACAGGCTGTAGTACCACGCTTAACCAATTGTTCTGCACACGTTCGAGTAAATCCTTCGCGAGCTATTTTGCACGTTCTAGCGTGTAACAGGAACCGGAAACGGTCCTCTGAACTCCCGACCTCGGAGTCCTCTGACCTTCCACAGCTGGAACCGGCCAGACCGATAGAGGCTTCACAATTTTCTAACACACATCCAGTTTCTTCCTACATACATATGTATATATTACAGAATATTCGATCTAGACTGAATTACAAAACAAAAAGAAGAAAACGGAAAATAATAACGCGAATTATCCAGGACAGATGTTCGACGATTTTAAGATCCACCTGGCAGCAACCTAGACGTCTCTGTCGTCACCTAAACGCGAACGCTCCTCCGTTGCTCCAACGATCTGTGTTCAGACACCTCCTCCAGCTTGCTGTATACTCCAGCTCCGTGCCCTTCGTGGATCCGACTCGTGTCGGAGGAGCTGGAGAGCCGTGGATCGTCGTTGATGGAGAAACAATCGACGACCGTAAAGAGAAGATGGAGGAGGAGGTGGAGGAGGACAATAATCCAGATTTATCGAGGCACCGACCACGACAATGTCGATGGGCTCGCGGAAGTGTCCTCGGCTGGTGGATGCGCGATCGATGACCCATCTAACCACAGTCCTTCCAGGTGATCGCGCGCGCTATCACGGAAACCCGACGGCAAGTAATTAGACGACTGCGCGCTACCTGCCACGTCGTTCTCCACATCCTCGGCGTCCTCCTCGGCGTCGGTGCAGCTGGTGCCCGCGGAGGAGGACATCCCTTAGACAGGGGAACGTAGCCCAAGAATAATTCTTGATCACATCTTTGTCGCCCGATTCTGAAACGACGACGTGTTTCTCCTTATCGTAATCGTCGTGCTTGGGCGGCAGTTGAAGCTCGACGATGATTAGAAAAATCAGTAGTTTGATTTGAGACGCGTGGAGTTTTGTTCACAATTGAGGGGAAGGTCTTTAGACACTGAAAGGAAAGAAAATGACGTATATCATTATTTTGTAGTTCCTTTCTTTAAAGGATATATCGTTCATAAAAATAGTTGAAAATAAAATAGAATAAGTTCTAATAAATTAAGTGACATTAATTAGTATTAACAAATTGGCGTTCCAGTGCCTGAGTATATTAATATTAAAGCACAAACTGGAACATCGAGCTGGCACGGTGAAAGATAAAATTGAGTTTTTATGTCGTGGACGATAAATCACAGGAAGTTATCTTAATAGATCGTGGACCCGTATTTATGCGAAACAACGGTCCACGAAAAGAGATCGAAGCGGCGATGCTCGCGTAACAGTGCTCGCGGTCGCCGTCAGGTTCCCCCAGTTTTCGAAAAGATGAGAATAATTGGGTTGGAAGCATTTGATTGACGATGGAATCCTACCTAGATATTGTTGTAACGCTGTGAAATGTTTTAACACTTGTCATACATGGGCCAAACGAAAAAGGAGGATTCTATTTCCTTGATTTTTCTCGATCGATAAACTTTGAGAACATGGACGCATGTATGAATAGATAATTTGTATTAAAAGATAAAACAGAAAAATATAAAAACCCAAAATTACAAAATAAAAATAAAAATTATTACGAGCAGCGTAAAATACGTACTTACTTTTCTTCATATTTTTTATATTGTTTCATATAAAAGGAATATAAAATATCGGATTGTATTAGTTTCCTATTATCCTCTATATGCAACCGTGCAACGATATGAGACAGTGTGACTCGGTTAAAAGAACCTCGAACTCTTAACCTCAAACCTCTGGCGTGACATGTTTAAAGAAAAACCGAACATTCCATATCATATAGTAATAAAATGCAGGAAAAATACTTGCTTTCGATCGGAAAAATCAACAAAACGAACTGTACGGTTCGATACTCCCGTTCTTCGTCGAATCTGCGGTGAATTGCACTCGAAACTCAACAACGGATTCAAAACAACGCCAATCGTGTTGCGAGTTTCATCGGTCTTCCAATCAGCGGCTTCCAATGACGTAACGTTTGTTTGCTGGTGATTCCGAGGCTAAAGCGTCTTTCAAGTGCATGCTCTCGAATCGATCGAACTTACTTTCGAAATTCCGGGGGTCTGTTGCCCACCGTTTTCAAGTTAAATCAGGCGAATCACTGAAAATTGCCGTGATACCTTCGAATTATCGAATTCTAGCAGTGGTGTGGCCTCTGTAAACGGTAATTACACCAGATCGAATCACTTCGTAGCGACTGCTTTTACTTTGTTTTCACACGGAAAATGGTCTACATATCACGCGCAACGTCAGCTTATTCGCGCATCCTGCCCACCGTAATTAGTCCAGCTTGACAGCTGATGGCGCTGCGAACGATTAACGATTAGGTATCGATAACCTATCGACAATTGTATATTGATCGATTTGAATAACCTAATTGTTTCGACTATGTCAACAGTGTATTACGTGAAGAAATTATTTCGATAAGTTATATCACGTTAAAAAGAAATATGTGTAGCATAATTCAATAAATAGTATATAACGTAATGTAATATTTATTTAGTGACTTTGTGACTTCTCTATGATTCCTCTGTGATTTCGTATTATGTAGATTTTTCATTTCCTAATAATATATACAACAATATTATATTTAAAGTTATATAGACCATCTAACACAAAATGGAAACAACCAATCAACGACAATTCCTACTACTGATTAATTGGATGAGTTTCAGAACACTGTTTCCGTCATCTGTCACTACAATCAGAGTTCAAATAAAAGGATATCAAATTTCTTGAAATATTTTTTTCAAGTTCTACTTCTACATCAGAGGTATGGTTTAATTGCACTTTACACTCTTCCAATTGTCGATATGGACTAGTCGATACTGTGTCGTTACTATATCGATAGTGAGGTTGCGTTTGAATATTTTAAGAACTATAGAATGTATCGAGACAGCTTAAAGAATTCGTAGACAGGATTTTTCGCCCGTATCTCACGGATGGGAATTCGAGTAGAATCTCGCTCGGACCACTCGAGGGTTAGATTACTTTTTCTTTTTCAGTGCCGTTGCCGCCATACCAGATCCTGACTCATTCTGCCAATATCCTTTGTTTTTTCAGCTCCGCTGTCATTGCGGATTACTCTTGATATCGATAGGATTCGTTATCTAGAATCGCATCGAAAATTGCTTTAGCTAATAACTTTTCCTACACCTTTACCTTATCGTATTTTCTCTTCTGTAATTAACTGGGAAAAATTGAACTCTTTGCAAATTGGTTCGTGCGACTGCTTCGTAAAAATAAACTCGTAAATCAAATAAATGCTTTACTAATTTACATCATTGGATGCTATAAAAATTTCTAAAATTTAGAATTTAAAATTGACAAAAAAGGAATCCATATTTTGGAAATTCAATAATAAAATTTGAGAGGAACATCCAACGGTGAAGTTGAAAACAGTTTTGCGGCCACAGTGAAAGAAAATTCAATAGATAAAGTTGGAAGATTCAACAATAAAAATCCCAAAAGTTCAAAGGTTAAATTTTCTTCATCGTATCTGTTTCCTCAAACATATTACTATAGTACTATGGTAAGTTTCAATAGTTCAACAGTGAACCAATGCAGCGAGTTTCGAGCAATCACAATTAAATTAAGGTATATAGGTAAGACGGGTCGAAAGGAAATCACAAAATCTGCAAGTGAAATGAAGGACGTGGGATAAAATCGGAAACGGACAGTTCGCACGGACCGGAAGTTGCAAGGACAACCACGCCACGAGAAAATTGGAATTGGCAACGAAAACCACTGAGAATTTTCTCGAGCTCGATATTTTTTAGTTGAAATTCTAACTTTAAAATTACGAGCCCTTTAAATATGCTTTACCACCGACTTCCTGTGAAATGTAATCGAATATCTACTTAATATATAAAGTAATTAAGTATTTTTATAAATTAATATTCTTGCAGTTCAAGAACTCTATCTAAAAACGTTTGCTGACCTAATATCTCAACACTGGCTAAACAAGTTGAAGTTAAGCTAATCCACCATTAAGCGACTAAACTGAGAATGTAGCACAGAATGTCTATTTTTCAGAAATGACAAAGAAACGACAGAGGAGGAGGCAAAGTGCCTCAAAGGTAAGTCGACTGTCTAAAACCAACTATTTTACACGATTTTCGCGAATACGGAGCCATTCCCGTGGGTTTTGTGCACGAGCAGCGAGCAAAGGAGACATCAGTGTAAAGAGAATCGATGATACGCTCTTGAAGGAGAGACTTGTCCGATTTGTCTGCAAGTAGCCGGAAGTAAGAGCAAGGATCGCCTAGAGAATTGGTGAAACTAAGAGTTTTCGAGAGTACTTTCTTTTATGATAGATGAGTCAAGATGGAACGTTAAATGTTTTATAAATTTTACACGATTAATTCGTTTTCAGGATGATTGAACAATTTAAAGTGGACATGTGAAAGGAATTACAGGTATAGCTATTTTTTCAAACTGATTTTCACTGCGCACCTCCTCGTCATTAAGGGGTTGTACTCAGAGAAATCGAGCAGTAATATTGGAAACAACAAACTCGAGCTAGCCTGATTCGCAACTATTCTAATAGTGTTCGAAGGTCGACCGAAAGTGGAAAAGTAGTTCGCCTGGCGATCGATGCTGAGTTTTCACGATGGAAAACGGACAATGAACGGACGATTCGGCTGTCGTTTACATAAGTTAGTTTATATCGTGAGTTATCGATCGCCAATTATAATTTTTAAACGGCGATTGAGATGAAAAAAGAATCCGTGTAAAATTGTGGATACTCTGAACTTTTAACGTATCCAAACACAATTTCAATCTGAATACATCAAACGGTATTAACTCAAAAGCTTTAGAAGTTAATTATTCATCGGTGTCCATTGTTTACTATAGTGCTCAATTAAACACTGCAATAGGTATCTTACAATTCCTTCGGTATTTCAGGATAATCACAACATGTAATCTACAAAAAACCGAAGTCTTCCTGGAAATCTCCAAACAAACTATACGAGTCGAGACAACGATTTTCTATTTTCCGATCGCTGTTTCCTTCACTCGTCATCGACAACCGGAGGCGACACTTCCGGGAGATCAGCTTGTCGCTGGGAGGAGTGCCAGTACAGTTCGAAGGGAAGAGAAAAAAGACGAAGAAAGAGGGCAAAGACCGTGTCGAGAAAGAGGTCACCCGGATTTCGAGCGGTCTCTACTCACCAGAAAGCGAATCGTATCTCAAGGTAGCCCATCATTTTTCGTGGGAGGAGTTTTTGGCACGGTTACCCCCTTGCCCCTCGGTTCCATCGTGTAATCGATCGATTCGCCAAGACTATGCTTTTACCATCTATTCGTTGGACGCCAGAAAGAAAAACGCGTGATTCTCTGATCCGCTTTACGGTGCTGCAGAAACCTTCAAAGTCGTTGATCTGTGATTGCGTTTAACGATATTTGGAGGCTAAAATCGTAATCGATATTGGAACTATAAATAGTGCTTGCAGTAGACTGAATCCTTAGATATGTGCGAATTTTCTATTGGAGTACAATTTCTAGAACGAATATAAGAAATGTTATGGTATTACGACTTACGTCGAATGTAACGACGCAGAGTGATGAATGTTCAGCTGATGAAACTGCTCCTCAAAGAGTCTTTTCAAACTTTAACTCGGTCCTACACGAGGCTTATTTTCAAGTTCATCGACCGCTTTTAATCTCTTCTAAGTACAGATCTGTCCTACTGAAAATGGTCTATTACACTATCCGCCATTCTGTCTCCAATAAAATCAACTATTCATCAAGCTAGTGCTCCACGAGGAATGCTATTTTCATTTTCACTAAAAATTCTCACTGATCGTTCAATTTCTTAATCACATGTGATCGTCTTCTCGCCAATCTATCCCAAACCACCAGCCTTTTTCATCAGTTCTTCTTATAACACGTTACAATGCTCTAAAAGAACCCATCCAACCTAATTGAATTCGCACCCTATGAGTACAATGTGGAGAGCAATTAAAAGGATGGCAAAGTGGTCCAGAAAGCTCTCTGAAAATGTTCATTTTCTTCAAAGAAATCGCGCTGAAAGCACAGAGGCCGTGAGACAAACGGAAGGGAGCTAACTATCTGGATAGTTCCCTCTTGTAAAAGCTCGAGCAAGGGAATCGCTTTGACTTCGATCACGTTATCTCGCTATTTCCATCCAGTGTACGATGTTGGAGAAGGATTCTGAAACTTTCGACCAGATCAGGAGATGCTAGACGCGTTCGAAGAAGTCGGCGTTTTGTTTCAAAGGAGTTGCGCGTCGATCGATCGACCTTCCTACCTTCCTCGACACCAGACTGCGTTTTCGGTCTCACCTTGCACCTGCGGAAAGGCAAAGGGCAAGGAAGATTGATAGATCGATAGATGGATGGAAGAAGGGTAAAGAATACGAGTGAGAAGGGTAATGAATAGGGTATTCGTGAATGAAGTAGGTGGTACAAAAAAAGTCAGTCTATTAATTGAGTCACTTTTTGGACGCGATAAGAAGTTAAAGATCAATGTATTCTTAATAGAAATATAACGATGATTAAAAAAGTTATTAACAAATTTTCTAAAAAATATTCGAAATAAATATTTGTAAGCACATTCATTTATGACTTAAATTATCTTTCCAGAGAACGAATCAAAGGTACATGAACTGAAGAATGAAAGAGTCAATAAGAAAAAAATGAAATGCGTAAAGGGAAAATAAAAATGATGCAAGAACATAAAATTGAGGTAAAATTGGAAAAATAAATAAATAGGTGAACAAAAAAGATAAATATTTAAGAATATAATATTCGATAACAAGAAACATTCGAGACGAAAGCACCCTCCAAAAAAACGAATCCTATAAACACAAAAAGGGCTCTCAGACTTCAGTCCAATACCTAAGCCGCCATGACTGCGAAGGGAGATTCGTGTTTCCATTGTCAATCAGTTTTCCTTCCACTCGAGCAATCACCGACAGGTGCTTTATGTGAGATTCTCTATAAAAAAAAAAAAAAAAAATGAAAAAAAGAAGAAGGAAAACGAAACGAAAGATTCCATTTTATATGTGTATATATATTTACGTTTAAAAACTTCGCAGCCCCTTCGTAAATTCGTAACGCGGAATGACGTCATTGGTGAGCGCGCGCAAATGCCCCTGTTTCGCAATCCGCAAACGTCGTTTTCCGCGATTTGTGCCACGGGGGCACCGCTCGTAAAGCCATTTCGGCGATCTCGCGACATAAATTATAAAATCGACCGACGCCAGATCGTCTGTGCAATGGCCGGCATGTAGGACGCCGCGGAGGAATCCGTTCGAGAATCGAGACACCAGATTCTGCCTTCATTTCCTCTTCCATTTTTCCTTCCTCTGATACATACTGGGACCAGTGGACTGAAATTTATACGAGTTGATTGATAATGGGTTGGACTGTTCTGCATGGAACTTATGAAAATCATATTCTGCGCTTTTTCTTTTCTAGTGGCTCTTTTGGTACAGATGGGATTGAAGAGAAGAATACCTGAAATAAATGAAGTAACGGGGATTTAATATAAATCTTGGAGAAGAATGAGACAGATTAGGTTCTGATGCTGCTGAAAGATGACAAAGTGTATCGAGTAAAGAATTTCCTCCTGCATTTAATTTATAATTGCAAAGTAACACAGCAAACTCGAGGAAACGAATAAACAGGTAAAATGTCTGAGATCATCCTTTGAGTGAAAATTCTTATCTTACAGGAAAAACTATGGCTTCTTGCAATCTTTGATACATTTTCAAATCAGGTAAATTTAATGCTTTTTAAATTAAAAAGTCAAATGATAATTGCCAAGATATTAAACGTCAATATTTCCCCATTTTCCATCAGGCCACGTTTAAGAAGCCGAGCAATGAAACAACATAAAGTTAAGCAATCAACGTTCTAAAGCGAGATCAGCAGGATCAAGAAACCGTAGAAACTAATGCTGAAGACAAAAGGAGAAATACAAAACGTGAGATGAAAGGAAGACGGATGAACTTGTAGAGAATGAAGATCGTGGAGGTTTCATAGTTGAAAGGAAGGGCTAAACTCTCGGAAGAAGGATGAAGAAGGGTGGTAAAGAACGGATGAAAAAGCTGGTGTAACGGATCGGTGATGTGGAACGCGCGAAATAGTATTCGGGCCACGAGGTAACGGGGCACGTATACGGTTTTCGATTTCCCACGAGAGGTCAGGGAAATTCATAACCCAATCTATTCGCAAGCAGAAGCACAGCATGATGCCGATGAATTCGGTGACGCAACGCGATCTCCAACCTGCTTCTATTATTCTAATCGATATCTTTTTTCCCTGCAGTTATTAACATTCGGACTGAATAAGTAATCACGAAGAAGAGGAGGAAGATTCATCAGAGAATCTCATAATCTTTCAAGAAGAATATCCTAACCCACATCAGAATCAAGAACAACAAGAGAATTTTAGGACTGCCTGGAATTACATTACTTCTGGAAGAAATAAAAAATAAAAAAGAAACCGATAGTATCATTCGTATCTTGTCGCCACTTTACATAATTAGAGGAACGATTTCTATACCAGAGGATAAGCTGTGTATCTTAAAATGTTTATGTTTAACATTGTCTATAATGGGCTGCTGCGATTAAATAAGGATTTCAAATAACACCGGGTGCTTCCATTGGAGAAGCCTGACAGACAAAACTGAGGGAGAACTGGTAGGAGGTGAAAGAAACCACGGTCCCGTATCGGAAACGCACGGACCATGTCACTGGGTTCGCGAATGCGACGACCTGTGAACCTGGCAGAAATCCAGAATCCGCGTCACTGTTGAAAGAAAGCCCGCGACACGGGTGATAATCATCATAAACGTTGTCGAAATCGTCGCCTTTTGTCCTGTCTCCGTCGACGAAGCCTCGGATGAACCGAGCCGCGAGAACGAAAACTCGACGCTTGTTTGACGTCAAACAGACACAGTGGCTTTCAATGTTGAATGACCACGGAAAGTTTAAAAAATTGTTTATAAACAAGTAGTCGGCCATGGACTGACAGGTTAATTCACATCCCTAAATTTTTAATGGGAAACAAAGGATTTCTCTATTTAGATGCAGATAATTCGATCCGATGGCTGATCACGTTGGTTCCATCCGCAGGCTGTCAGACTGACGAGTACGCATTGTTTCGTGGCTACATTCTGCTCGTAAATCGATCGAGTATTTGATAGAAGGGAACAACGAAGCATCGTGAAAAGTGAGGGATTTTGATATGGAGATAAACAAATAAAAGAAGAAAATAGCGAAGGATGATCGGGAAATCTCGTGTAAGAAAAATGCCAAGGTTCGGTTTGACTCGATTTTCCGAAAATTTCGAAGATTTTAAGCTTGAAACGATATCTGTAATCGTCTCTTCCTTTTTATACATTTTCGAGATGGATGCCAAGACCTTAAATGAAAGAGGAATTCGTCAAATTCACAGGAATTTCGGGACTCCTTGACCCCCCGTGACCCAAATATTTTCCCTTCTGACAGAGTGGCTGATGCAGAATTGCGGCAGACCCGTGGAAACGTTTGATGGTTCCCTTTCATCTGCACCTCGCTCAAAAGAATCGTCGTATGAAGTGACAAATCGTGATCGACGTATCTTTAATTCGTCAAACATTTTGAGCCCCGTTTCTGGGAGATCAGAGGATATCCTTCGTTTTCCGCTAATGACATCGGTGGAACCATTCTCGAATATCTATAGAAATGAAAGACCAGGAGTACAGAAGAGACATGCGACAAAAGAAGAAACTGGATAACCTTCGCATAAATTTCACCAACTTTCACGAACTGAAAGAACACTGGGCAGGGAGGCAGTAGTTTCCCTGGCAGGTTGACGCTTCTTGACCTATCCAATAAACATCCAACACCATCTCCAGAGTTTAGCCCACCGATTGATCCACGCGTTCCACTTCTCTACTCCGATTCCGTTTCGTCGAATCGGAGGGTTCGACGAAAGGGATGCTTCTCTGTGAAATCGCCGTGATTCCAACACCAGCAGCGCGTTTCTCCTGACCTTGCCCCGTAAACTTCCACACTGATGCTTCTACACTGTTCCGACGTTTCGTCCCTTGGCACAATCCACGCCTCTGTTCATCAATCAGCCGAATGTACTGGAGCGGTCCACTCGCAAGGACCCTCTTGGAGCCATTGACGCAAATACGTCCCTATAATTCAAGCTCTTGGACCTATTCAGCGAACAACCACCATCTGACCTTGTCATAAATATGGAATGGCCGATAACCGATACAGAGTATCCATGAAAGAAAGGCAGAAACAGAGAAATGAGGAAGAATAAACGAGTGACCACCAGTGACAGTGGTAGGCAGAGGGAGGAAAAAAGAGAAAGGGAGAGTTCGGTGGCGCACCACGCGACTACAACGATCATTCCACGAGCAGACAATGTCGCATAGGGGCTAAAACTCAACCGATCCAATGGGATTTTTGGACCATACCGATGAGAATATCCCAGGAAACGTGGTCGATCTTCTCGACGGCGTAATCTGCGCTGGCTAAGTAGGGTGGTTCCGTCCATCGCGTTTCTGGATCGTATCGCCCCGAGGATCGATCGTGGTCGGGTGCACACGCGCTGACCGGTTGCAGTACGCGTTCAGGAAACGCGTCCCAGACACGTTTTACCTAGTCAGGACTGAGGATCGCGATTAACGAAACGGATATTGGGGATCTTCCATCAACGATCCAACTGCACTTGGTTGCTCCTGCGATTTTCGGAATGTCAGTCTCGTTTCTCTTTTCTATGGTTGGTTCTTCGAAATTCAACGTTATTCGGGCCTCCACGCACCGCTGCTGCTCCAACGTCCTTGCCTGGTCGCGCGTACGTGTATGACGAGGCGCGCGCGCGCACGCTAATCAACGTATACCCGCGCACAGGATTTCCAAAACCCAGCCATACGACAGGCTAACCGAGTGGTGACTGAGACTCACCCTCTGTGGCGGCGCTGACTACCTCCGACACACCGTCACCCCCACCCCGGCCTCCGTTGACTCCAAACCCCACTACTCACCTCCACCGCCGCGGCTCACCCATCGCTCTCCCTCCACGCGCCATGCTTCTAATCCCCACGGCGCTCGCGCTCTTGCGTGTTCATCTTGCGATTCCTTCGGATTTCCCTCTCTTTCGTGAAGGTGAAAAAGAGAACGTTTCTTTTCTTTTTTTTTTGCTTCGACTAAGATATACATCGCTGTGATTAATCGGTGATTTTAAGGGAAAGGTTTAGAGAATATTTAATACGATGACGCGTTTATTAACTCGGTTACACATCCACCGAAATAACGTACTAATCGTACAGGATTTTATGTAGGTTTAGAGTTCGCTATCTATCGTCGAATTTGAAGATGCGTCCCGACGAAAAAGGTTACCAATTTTCCAACGTACCACGTTCCATGCCACGTGGATCTCTGGTGACCTACATTTCTCTTCGTGGAAAACTTACTTTCCGTGAAACAAACAACAGACAAACGGTAAAAACAGGAAAAAACCTTACAAATGAATACGAACTCTGAGACCACAGTTTCTTTTGTTTGAATTTAGAATTGTAAGCAGCGAAGGGGTTGATACATCCGGCATTCCGTTGCGGAGGAGAAATCGAATGGGAAGTTGCAACGTTTCTGGCTGAATTCGGACGGGCGACCGGTTTATTAGGTTAATGGAGGGACAATGCACGTATGTGCGTGCACACGCGACAAAACGCCAGATTCCGCTATCTGAAGCGAAACAACCTAGCGCCAGGGGCGTCTTGTTATCCGCGAATTTCTAGCCTAGCCGGTTAACGCTTTAACCAACGACCCTTTAATTACTTCAATGATGTACAACCACGAAGTTACTCGGCTCCGAGAGCTACTTCAGTCAAGCGTACTACGTTAATGAAGTTTCTTCTGTGTTTCGTTATAGAACCATGAGGATTTTTCTACTGCACGAACAGTGAATAGTTGATGACGAGAAAGGAAAGACGTTAAACTGTAAGGAGGACGCAGGTGGCTTGGAAGTTTGAAAGATGTCTAATCCGTTGAATGGAAACTTGGAAATGAAGTTTGGAAAATTCAATCCTGGCTGCTTGTGCTGCTTGAATTTCAAAGAGGGGTATGAAGAAATATAGGATGGAACAATACTTCTATTATAAGTTCACGAAGAAACGAAGTAAAAATCTTGTATGAAATGTTGGAAGCTTTTTCCTGTTGAGGTTAGAGATTTAAGTACTATAATCGTTCGCTTTGAACAAAAAAATTTTACGTGCGAAATTATACAGGGCGGTAAATGTGATTGAGACGTTCCTGAAGGAAGAAGAAAAACGCGGCGACAGAAGGAAGACGGAGGAAGAAGAACACAGTGGAAAAGAGGGAGAGGAGAAGAAGCCGGGAATGGGTTGGTTCGATCGAAGTTGTCGAAGGGAGGGCGCCACCTTGCCGGCCACCCCGTTTCCATTGGCTCCTGCGGATCAAATACTTATCGCCTTATCATTATAGTAGATTCTATCAATTTAACGATATTCGAGACACAAACGTCAGATAGCGACACTAATCGATGCAATGACACCGAAAAATGCAACTCTACTTTTTTAAGAACCGATGTAAATCTGCTATACTTTAATATGAAGTATACTGTATACTTCATGCGGATCTAGCCGAGATTTCGGACCCTTTCATTCTCAGGTTTCTGTCAATTCACTCATTAACATGCTTCAACACGCAAATCTTGACATTAAATAATTTATTAATTATTTATTTATTTGTTACCTTATCGAGATGAGGAATATCATACAGGGAGATCATCACGAGCAGAACAGAATCAGAAAATACTCAGGATTGGATAGTACTATACGTCCTCGTGTACCTTATTAAAAAAATAATGGATCAAGTGCAAAGATATCGACGGAACCCTTGCCGACATCCAGTTGCTATTCTAGGTTACACATCGTTCGTCGGAGAAAGATGTTTAATTAATTCTTACGTCTTCGATTTCTACGAGTGTTGAAGTGTCTAAAATTACATTACGCTATCAACTACTTCTCGACCGAGTCCATAGGATAACTATCCGGTAGTTAGACAGTGGTAATCAATAATCAATAGTCCATTCCGAATTTGTAGTAAAAGGTAATCTTTTCACAAATTTTTTAAGTGCATCCTATTATGATAACATTGGGTTTCTAAAACAGCAGGCCTACCTTTGCGAAAGATAGAATGTAAGATTGCCAAGAATCTGCCAAAAATGAAAAAATATCACTGCAAAATACCGAATAGAAGAAATCTAGTAATTAAATTCCATAAACAAAAAGTCAGTGTAGGAAAGAGGTTTCTACTAGTTTAAATGCAATGGTACAGCCAGTAAGATGATACTTCGGTAAAAAATATTTCAAAATTGTATTTCTTAAACGTCCAGAGTCACGAAAGGATAAAATCTGCCAGTGACATTGGAAAAGAAGAGGCCGCCTGACGGTCTCCGTTTCGCGTTCACCGGCGGAATATTTACGCGACCAGCTGGCACACACGTGCACTTTGATTCTCTGACACTAATTGCGAGCCGCGTTTGGCTGACTCTTGAGGACCCAAATTAATTAATGGCATACCAAATGACGAGTCGCGCGGAGATTCGCTTGCTGAGCCCTCGTTGCCTGGAAAAAGCGAAATAATACAGCGTACGATCGTGCCACGAATATCAATGCTTCCTTCGTTGTTATGAAGAAGCGGAGACTCGTGCTCGTTAATGATGTACCATCCTATCGTTTTTTGTCCCTTTTTCCCTTCCTAGCTTTCTCCTGCCTCTTTTTTCTTATTTTTCTTCCACTTTATTTTTCCTCTACTTTACAGACAAGATGCAGAGTAAACCGCATGCGTTCGTTGCTGTTTCGTGACACAGAGATGTATTTAACCGTCGAAATGATCGCATTTAATCCACGTTTAAAGCTCAAGCCACTTTTTTTACACGCTTCGATCTATTTCGCTGACATGCTTCGTTGCGACAAAAATGGTAACCATGTATTGATATACAGTATTCTAGTAGCACGATTGCAGATTAATTTTAATAATTCGATATTTTCTAAAAATACGTATCGTTAATATAGAAATTAATTTAATAATTCTATTATTAAACTTCGTCTCCAGAATGTCGCCTCTATATTAGGCCATAAATCCTGGGAAGCTGTCATGGCTACTGCTCTACGTCGTAAAAGAATTTAACAATGGTAACACTGGGGCCAGGCAACCAAGACATTTTGCGTAATCCCATATTCTTTACCACGTAAAAATTTTATGGAACGACTTCACAGCGGTCCATAACTAACTCGGATTACGGTATAACCGAAAGGAAAGCATTATTCCCGTTGTATTCACCTCCTATCGACTATTTAGCTCAGGTTCGATACCAGTTTGGAGGAATCGAGTGCATCCGAGCGAAAGCAAACGGAACGCTTGAACGGAATTAATTACGCGCGATCTTCAGCCACTTCTACGGGTAAGATACACTGAGAGACTCAATTGGCCGATGGCCAAATGGACTTTTACGTACGCTTCACTACATAGTACCAGTAAAAATAGTCAAAAAGGTTCACGATTGATTTATCGTTTAACATCGATCCATCGAAAATGTCGATTTTCTTTGTCATGAAATTTTATTCTACAATCCTTTGAAATTAAAAACTACTAAGTACAAATATACTATGGATGTGGTTTTATAATGGCTTTATAACATTTTTAAAAAATTTTTAAAAACTCGGTTTCAAAAAATGTGCTGGCTATGAAGGTATTATTTCAATAGTGATTACTGAAAGTTATTTAAAATTGTAGATTTTGATAAGATTGATAAAGAATTATATTTAAAAGATTATGATTCTACAACGATTCAAGTTACACCGAAGTTATTATATAAATAATATATATATATATCAATTATATAAATTAATTATATAATTAATCGCTATAAAAAACTAATAAAAATATTTTGTTTTCTAGCTGGTTCTTTGTAAAAATCTCATATTAAAGATGTATTTTGTTCGAAAGGTATTAAAATCGTACATTAAATCTTGAAATCGTGGTAAACGCAATGCGGAAGAAAAGTCACGCGTGCACGTGCACGCAGAACGGAAGCTCCCTTGTCGCGACACACAACCGGCCTTGATCCACTTTTCCCCCCTTGGTACTACTGTTTCTTTTCGAAGGAAACACGCAAAAGCCAATAGTAAATTTTGTAAAACGTTATTAAACACCGTGATCTCCCGAGATTTATGACGCTAAATTATTGGCAAGTAACCTTTTGTCATAATTTTCGTCATATTCTTTTGTTACATGTTAAATAAATAAAGAATTTAAACATTATTTTATACAAATCAAAACAGTTTTATTACAACATAATTTAATAATTATTGACAAAACGTTGTATTATTTACAAATTATAAATACTAAATTCTCAAATATGCTTAATCTTTGGTTTTCGTTTCTTGAAATTCTTCCTTCTCTAAGAGTGCACTTGTGATACCTACTTTCTTTAGTTCAGCTACTAGCTCACCATTTTTATGCATTTCTAAAAGTATGTCACAACCACCTACGAATTCTCCATTTATAAATACTTGAGGTATTGTAGGCCAATTAGAATAATCTTTGATGCCTAAAAAGATATGTGTAAATTGCGATTTAGAAGCTTAATTATATTCCCTAGAGTAACAGATTAATTGTAAACTATAGAGTATTAGTATTTCAAAAAATATTGACCTTGTCTGAGCATTTCATCTTCAAGAACATCATGGGCATCATATTTAACATCGTGCATCCTTAGTATCTGTACAACAGCATTGCTAAAGCCACACTTAGGACTGTCTGGAACACCTTTCATAAACACAACCACTTTGTTCTTCTGTAAAATACAATTAACATTCATTTATAATTATTTAATATTCTTACACCGACCCTATGTATATTTTCATCAGCTTGTTGTTTTAGTTTACAATTTTTATAAATATTTATGTTGCATAATATAACATGCTGGACAATTTATAATTCAAGGTTTATAATGAATAATGAAATCACGATGAATTTCATTTATTTAATAGTGAAACTTTCATGCACATATCATACCTTAACGAGGTTAGAGATCTTGTCAGCAGTCTGAGAAAAACTTCTGATAACATTACAAAATCTAAAGGGAATCATTTTTTAGATACCGTTAGACGGAAACTTAATGAGCAGAACTTGAACTTTTTAAAAGAAAAACAATACAACAGATTACCCAGTCAACACAATCACAAATATGTTGCGCCATATTGGTTTTTGTAGTCTACTTACAGTAACTAGTATCACCATCTACAGATAAATGGAAGAAATGCACAAAAAGATAAAGTTATATTATATAACAAAAATTTGTATAATATATACTCCAAAATATGCAGTTATAAATTTCATACAATTATTTGTGACAAAGTTACAAATTTAGCAATATTAATATAAATATAATCTTCGGGATAAATTAGATCGCTACATAATCAACATGGCAACCTCTTCTTTAGTGATTATCCATTCTCGTTAGATGTCACCATCATTCTTTAAATTTTTTATCGTTTGTAATATTACATAAATTAAATACTCGAAAAAAGTTCGCGTACATATATTTATGTAAGTATTACATTATATCGTTACATAATCTGTCGTTATATTAGATTACATCAACTCATACCTCTCTAAATATTATGACAAAACTGTATCACATTCATTAACAAAATGATATTAAATTTGTGTCTGGCATTAATCTTTATTTGACATATTACTTTATCATATTGATATTATGCAACAAGGTTAATTGTGTTTTAATTTACCAATGATGAATATAAACTCTTACGATAAAGTTCAAGTAATACAACAAATTTTTATAAATGTTATAATATTTCGACAATTTTCATAAAAGATACCGTCGTATAACCCCGTTTTACCGTACTCACTTCAAATTCGATCTACATTCGTGGCCTACTTTCGAGGTCTACGCTCGAAACATAAGGAATCCTGGCTATGATACTTAACAGACTATTATATATTTTTCTTTCAGTAAATATTAAACGCCAACTTAATGAATCACGTATTGCTGATGTATTCGAAATTACAACAATGAAAAAAGTTCGTCGCAGTAGATTGAAGAATAAATTTCGCATTTTGTTTTTAAGATATCGTGAAGGACAAACAAAAAACGGTATCGTTATAAAAAGTTTTTTTTATTGACTTCCCAGTTCTTTCACGATAGCTGTGATTACGCGAATATCCATAAATACCAAAAAGTTATCTTATCTCGTCGATATGTTATCGACATGACCGAAAGCACATCGAATAAATTTTCAAAGATCCATCGTCTGAAAATTTGCGAACAAAATATTTGCTTTCGAAGCAATTTCTTAGAATTGTTTCTTTTCTAGGTGAATAAAATGTCGTCATCGATTGCGTCACATACTACCACGCCATTCGTTGGTCGCGATGTCACCGCTAAGTTCTCTTTTAGAACGACTCACTGACACAAAGAATATCGATTTTTTCAAAAATAATCTTTAAGAGAGCGCATGTTCTTCTAGCTGCAATGAATAAATTAGAAGGATGCAAATGGTTCGATACCACGGCAGATTTAAATGTGGCATTCCATATAACCTAACATTTAGGCAAGTGTTCAAATCGTTACGTTACTTTCTTAATCTATTTAAAAGTAGCGCCACCACTTAGTGAGGTTTCACTTCTCGCTGATCTTCGCCAAGTTCATGTTATTGTTATTGTTTACGAGTCAGCGCTGGCACTATTTTATTTTCCATTCATCATGCGTTGTTGTTGTACGAGTCGTAGTTTAAACATTTCGTGAAACAAACATTTGTCTTTTTTCGACTCAAATAACGTTCCCGTATCCCACGCAACTGTATTTTTCTCGTGACGTAACGGTGAAAAATCGTTACAGGGAAAACTCGTTAACCGACAACACGTCCGCAGCACGTGGTTGTCCTTTCCGAAGCAATGACGTCAGGTCGAAATCATGGTCACCGTGACCGATCACCATGGAAACTGTTCTCTGAGCGTATACCGACGTGAGAACGCCCACGAGGATTTTAAAGTTCGAGCCGGCGAACGGGAGAGCGTTCTGTATATACAACTTCACGGATGAAGTCCTTGCGATAGGTCGGGGATGAAAACACGAAAATAGCAACAGGTAAAAATGTTAAAAAATATTCGTTTTCGAATGAATCGCATAAAATTGCTTTCACTGTCAATGATGAGATTGAAATTCATCGAAGCCCAAACGAAACAAAATAAATAATGGTTAATTTTTTCAGAAGGGCAGAAATTTAAAGGATTAGAAAAAAAAAAATGAATTTTCTCAATTAATGTCACCGAACGTCGATGGTATGTCTATTTGTTCCGAATATGATCACGTTTTTTCCAAACATTGGCATAGTAATGTTTGTTATAAATTCTACATAGAATTCTCACGTCTACCTAACCTAACAAAAGTACGACCTTCCAGTGAATGTAATAGATACTTTTTTTGCCATTGCGTAAGACGCGACAGGCTTACTTATTGTCCACCTTTAAGATTATACATTGTGTTACAACCGTACACGATGAGGTATGTTCAAATAATTTGCTTTTCCCTTTCCTAGTGAAGCTTTTTCTTCTCGACGCGACATTCCTAACGAAGTCGGACGAAACTGAGCTAAATGTGACATAGGTGTGGAATTCAAGGCGTGGATGAATATGTATTAAGAGTAGCGTATACGTATAAACTGCAGAAACACTAGTAGAAGGCCAAGCTTGATACACGAATTTACATATATACGTTTCCACTCATCGGGTAAAGTAGAATTATGCGCGTAACGTTTTAGATATACGCAATTATTATCTATATACTTATAACACATTTTTACATTCAATTTCTTTTGCATATGTACGTAAATATATAAGTGATCTATGAAGAGAGTGGGAAGAAAGTAACTAACGTTTCTTTTGACAAGGAGAAAGGTTATGTTATTCACAAACATTAATTTCCGAAGGAATAAGGGACAAAACGAAGAGAAACGTTAGTGGAATTATACTGTGTTCAGGGTCAGCGATTGTTGCACTATTTTAACGTGGCTTGCTTTAACGTGACTACACCGTGACGAGGGGTTTCACTTTGCCGCAATGTTGGCAGCTACTGCCAGTTAATGCATTTTCACTGGTGGGACGGTGACGCTAAATGATACGGTTTCCTGTTCACGAGAAACTCGAAACTACCCGCGACACAAGGCATACCAAAACTGTACGTGTAACTTTATTGAATAACTGAAAATATAACCTCCATGGAAAAATTACAACGATCCTCCTCTGTACTTGCAATTGGAACTTTTTGCATATTCTGTTACAGGTAATACAATCAAGTGTCGTATAAAACGTTTATTATGTTTAAACACGGACGATTTAAAAAGGAATTTTAAAACACAATGGGCGGAAAAAATATCTTGCATTTTTAAAAGACACAAGTGAAATATAAGAAATTAGTAATTGGTGTGAGCGATAGGAAAATGATTTCAATAAGCAAGCAAGACTCAGCGTTCGTCAGCTTGTCTCGATTATCCTCGCGAGGCGGTTTGGGTGGGGGAGGTTGTCGGCACTGGCGAGCATCTACGACGAAGAACAAAACGCCGGAGAGAAAAGGAACGCGCTAGCCAGAACAACGAGGAGAAAACGATTCGTGAACGAAGAACGCGAACGTATCGCGGCACGTGCGACGAGGAGGGAGAAACCTTACGCCGATTCCTCTCGAGGTCGAACACGGGAACGAAACAGAAAAAGACAGAGACCGGTCCGCCAACCGTTCTGGCACATACACGGTGCATATCAGCCAGAAATGAGAAAAAATTATCATACGCACGTATATTGCGGCCCGTATATCGAATTCGAGATAAGAATGATAAAGACGTTTGCGAGCAACTACAAATGCTTTTTGTACGCAGCTAAAACGTACACCAAGCAACAACTAGTTCAGAGACAATTGACATTGTACCCGGTTTAAAACTTGCTGGAATATAAGGATGTTGTTTATCAATATCAACATTTGATGGCAAACTTTTCTTTTTTTATCGATTCGCAATATCAGTTATTAAAAGTATATAAACGTTTAAATTGCTATTTCCTACGAGTCGAAATAACAATGAATACAACAAAATCAATTTCATGCTCGTGTAGAACGATCAAAAATTGGTGATAAAGTGATTGGAAAAAGTAAAAACGGTGGCAGATGGAAACGGAGAAAACAATGCAAAACGGGGCGACAGAGCAACGACTCTTTCGTTTGAAAGAGAAAGAAACGTAATCGAATAACATGCTGAAAAAGGACGAATGAATCTCTTGTTAGATGAAGTGAGATAGACTGGGTACAAGAGTGGTAGTGGGGAGGAAGTGAGAGTGGAAGGGAGAGAGTGCCACGCGACGCGCCAGGCAGCGTAAGAGAGAGAGGTGGTTGGCGCGAAAGTAGTGGGGGTTGTAAATCGAGTGGCTTGGTGAGCGGCGGATGGTATCCTGCGAAAAGGGGGCGGTCGGCGAGGGGGACGAGGACAAATGACGAGGCGCGCGAGCCATCAGGGCCGTATGCTAGAGCGCACGCGACACGCGTTCCGGGAGCCATGGCTCGCGCGCGACCTTAACCCTTAAATAGTGTAGTTAATAAAACTCAAGAATCAAGTGAAAAAGCGTCATGTTTAATTTTGAACATAGTTAACGATATTTATTAAGTAAATAAAAAAGTAGCATATGTTCTTATTGTAATGATATTTGTAAAATTCGAGTAAATTTATTAGAGCTTTCACGGAATTTATTCGTGACAGACAATTTATGTGAAATAATTATAACATTAGACAAACTGTACATTGTAACCTTGCTGAAATTGCTTTTATACTTTGTCGCGACAAGATTGCATAAAACGGTTCACTAGGCACTCATGATGAGATTTCATACCGCCTACTTGATTCATAAGTTTTCATAGGTGAAAAGGCAACTTGCGTTGCCGCAGTGCATTATAACTCAGTCGAAATATGTTTATCAAAGATATTGCTGTGTCCGTCTTCCTTTACAGGTGTACTAGTAACCAAACTTTCGATTTAGAATTTTTGAAAGATCGAATACGTTTCTTCGAACTTTAATTATCAAATTTTCTGTTATAAATTTTAGAAAATACTCGTTTCAAAAACCTGAATATTTTATGTCGTATTCACAATACCAATAGCAGACAAAATTGCCCGCATTTGTCTCGTTTCTCAGGAACTACGCTAAAAAATAGTGGGTTAAAACTGAGAAATGCATAACTTTGCGTTTACCGGCTGGTTACCGGTAACCCGGGTTAGCCATAACTCGGAGAACGGCGATGAAACCTTCGTGAAAGACAGAGCACGAGAATCGTTGTACCAAAGTGAAATGGAAGATCGGACTTGTCGATGGAGTAGGAGAGGATACGAGTAGGGAGTGAGATGGACGTCAAAATAGAACAAGAAAGAAGACGGGGGCCAAGGGAGGAACTGAAATAGAGAGTAGAAGAGGATTCACGAGTGCCTCGCGGACTTCTCTTCTGCATTAACGGTCTCAGACTACAAAGTACGAGAGAGACGTGCGAGACAGAGAAACGCGTACACGCTTGCCGATGAGACCTATACATTTTGCGGTCCGCGTAGAAAGCTCGCTGCGTTGCTCTAACCAGCACTATACTTGTCCGACGCAAACGCGTCATTACGGTTTCTGGTTAAATTCCTTTCGAGTTCATATTTATAGTACACATGATGGGTGATTTAGACCAACTTTCGGATTCACTAGGGTAATGATATCGATGAAATGTTCAACTATAATTGCGTCGCACAAAAATATCTCTTAAATAAATCGTTTATTCTAACTTTGATGAAACGCCTCATACTGGATTTATTTTTGAATCATTTTCCTTGAAATCAAACTCCGGCATGATAGAACTCGATTACAATTTTCCGCTTCATCTTTTCTAGTAGAATCACTTCGTTCCAAAAGTTATATTACGATTTTTACCGCACTCTATATATTCGCAGGGAAAAAGAGGGAACGAGGGAGCGTGTAAAGTGCGGCAAAGGAAGATAAAGACGGGGAAAGTAGAGATAGAGTGAAAGGGATGTGGATAGTTAGTACGGGTCGTGAGGGGAGGAGTGGGAAGGACAGACGTTCTACCGTTGCTTGGAATGAGCAAGCTTGGTTCGCCAACGCGGGGCGAGAGGGAGCCAAAGAGCGGCGGGAGGGATGGGGTTCAACCGATGGGTGGTGGGGGGCGGCTAGTGGGTGGCAACTGAGGACGGAGTGATAGGGGAAATCAGTCGCGGTTCGAGTACCGCCACGTATGCACGTGAGTGGTGTACTCGTCTCTTTGGTGAGCTTCTCTCTTTCTCTCTCCCTCTCTCTCTCACTATCCGCTTACGACGCACCAAAGTCGTCTTTCCTCTACTTTCCTCTCCATTCTACAGAAGACTTCCTGAAAATAAATACAATAGCGCGTTCTTCGGAATTTTGATCAAAAAAAAAAAAAAAAGAAGGAAATTCCCAACCTGTTGTCCAGAAACATTTTATTAAACCTTTCGAAAATCCAAGGATCGAGAGACGCTTGTACGCTGTTTCTCCCCTATTGTAGACTGGGGATCGCCGATACCAGGCCAATCAGAAACATCGATGTAAACAGAGAGTAGAGTTTTAAACGGGAAAAGAGTTCGTGGCTCGCGAAACACTCGCGATCGAGAAGCACTGTCTCGTTCTTTCCTCCACTTCTACTTCTCTTTCCC
>NW_016911795.1:1667777-1670210 GCF_001483705.2 Eufriesea mexicana | reverse complement strand
TTCCCTCCCACTACCAATCTCCTCTTTCTCTATCTATCCCCGTCACTCTTAGTCTCGTGACGAAAGGACGTTCGAGATAATCTGAGCGAGCGTTTCTTCGAGGGGAAAGTCTGACTTTGATATACTAGTTTTCAATTGTCGCTCGACAGAGAATTTCGCGCGGTCTCGACGTTCTCGATATAACGAACGATATAATTGTTGCTGCTTCCGTGACCGATCGGTACAATTCGACATACAGACGCACGTATTTCGAACTGCGGTAACGCGGTCGGTTACCAAGGGAGGTGAAGTGATACAAGATACTTTGGCGGTGCTAACGAAGAGACTACAGAAACCTAAAGGCAGAAAGAACGCAGGGCAGGCTGGAACGAGGAGCCAAGATGCTCGACTTCGAACAACAGGCGAATCAGGCACAGGCCCTGGCTTCACTCGACGAGGACTGGCACCTGCTCGAGGGTGAGCGCACGACCTTCGCAATTTTTCTTCTCGACTTTCTGTCCTTCGCGTTTTCGACACATACGGACAGTGTCGTCGATGTTAGTAGATCGCTGCGCACCTGGTGAAAACATATATTGAGTTGGACGTCTAGTTAACTCTTGCTTACTGCTCGAACTCATAGGACGGTGTCACGAACGATAATCTTACGAACGCATTGCTCCGTTCGAGGTTAATCGAGTCGCAAAAGCATAGAATAACATTGATTCGTCAAGTTATTAATTTTTTGATCCAAGAAATCAACTCCTTGTCGATTCACTCTTTTTTGTTTTTAATTCAGTTTTGTCATAAATAATTGGTTTTAGGTTAGATCTGATTTTCGGAATATTTTTATTGTAAATATATGTGATCATATTTATGCAGCATTCGTGTTCGTCAATAGTCATATGGATCTTAATGGAGAAATAATTAAGTTTCGAAACGCTAATATCGAACGTTTCAACGTGAAAGGAAACGTTCCGAATCCGCTGGAGGCTAAGATTTTTAAAGAGTGGAGTATCTTATCGAATCGTGGTAGCTCGAAGCAAAATAAACAGCGGAGGAACACATTATTCGAGGACGCACCGACCGAGTGGTTTACAAAGGATAAAGTTTGACCTGTGACATGACGTGACCCGCACGTACCAACGTCTGTTTTCTTGCGCGCGGTTTCACGCGTTTTTGCGAATATTCGAACGCGTCACCGCTTTACCATCCGAGTCGAAATTATAGAAGAGCGTTTGACCCGTGGCTAGTTTCTTTAATCATAGTTTTCATCGTCGTCTGTTCCACCTTCACATAACCTTCATTCGTGGAACGGTGTAGTGACGTTCGAACGTTAATATGGTTGAGTTTTATCGGAACGACGTTCGATAACGAGTATCTTATAATTATCAACTGTTCTATGAACGCAACGTTCTTGTATCATTATAATTTTTGTTACCGTCATCGCATTGCCGCGTTCTCGCGACGAATAAGTGATGTTGTTCGACATGATAATACTTCTTCGGTTTGAAAGTTATGAAAATAATGATTAAATGTGGTGTTACGAGACATAAGCTATACGACATTTGGCCGTATAGAGTTTGAACGTCCTTTTTTATCGAACAGCTGCTTTCCGGACCGGCCTTTCGACTTTCTTGTCCCTTTTTCTGGCAACAAGAACGTCTGGCACCGCGTTCACGGCTTACATTGTGATTTCTTAATACCCACTGAGGAAAAGTAACGGTGCGAACGTGAATTTCGTTACGTCGACAAACACAACAGGTAAGTAGCTCGACGCCACTGTCCAGTCTAGCTCCTATTCTAACCTATTATTTCGTTATGTTCGTAACGATGTCCTTGCATGTGCTCGTATATATCTGCGTTTAAGTGTATAGACGTAACGTAATTAATACAGTCGAAGAAAGTCAGAAAGTTGAAAGGAAAGAAAAGTGAAAGGGGGAGCGTGAGTGTGTACAACGTGATCAAATGTAATTTATTCGAAAATTATATTTCATGCGGCGGTAGGTTCGAGAATAAGACGATTAGTACATGTATAGCTGATTGGGTATAATTTTTCGAATGAAAAAAAAAAAAAAGAAAAATTATCTGCTGTTAATAAACCAAAAATCGATGGACATCAGTTGGTATTATTGACTTGTTACGTTTATCGATAGAAATTAATCACGTATTGCACCAGGAAACTAGTTACAAATATTCCTCATGCGCTTTGAACGCGTCGTGCGGGATAGTCCGGTTAATTGACTTTTAAATTTGTTCTGGAAAATTGAGATTCGCAGTTACGTCGACCTGGGAAAACACAGTAGGGACTTTATTTAATACACAACCGATATCTCTGTCTGTTATTTCCAACATGTTTAATCGCGCCGTTCGAAGAAATCGAAACTAGTAAAATCCCAAGTTAGTCCAAGCTAATTTCGTATCTAATTGATGAGAAAAGTCATAGGGAAATAAATT
>NW_016911795.1:1646061-1666946 GCF_001483705.2 Eufriesea mexicana | reverse complement strand
TTTTATTTCAGTTTTACTTGCAATTACCGCGGTCGAATAATTAATCGGAGTCGCCATGACCGCGCGGGAAATTTAAAAAGTACGATCATTTATCGAAGGATTTCTTACAATCTTGCGCTGCTAATAATATTTTCAAAGCACTTGTCTGTTATCCGTGGCGTACGAACACAGCACATCGACTGGCTCGTGCATCGACGTGCCATGGGAAGCTCGACTCGCACCTGTTTCACAGCACATAAATGTTTGCGGGAACAATATCGTGTTTGGCAATGCCAGCCCCACCTGGCCGTTCTACCAGACGCGTATTTTTGCAACGGACGCTGTAAATCATTGCCGACAAATTGTCAGCTTTAAACTTTTAATATACTATTCGATGCATCGTGATCATTGTCGTAGACGTTATTTATTTCGTATTTATTTCGGTGCGATATATTTATACGCGAAGTGTGAATTATGGTTATCGTTATTATAAAGCGATATCGACCTATCACGGTCGTTGCTTTGAAGTGTAAAATATAGCAATAGAGGTTGAATGACCCATAAGAAAACGATTCTGGAGCGACCTCGATTACGAAATTTCACGTTTACGTCAGATTTACACCTGTTGAAGTCATGGGCGTCAACTGCGAACATCTGCCGCGATATCTGTTTAAACAGCAACTGGCAGTCTGTCTTAAAACGTGCGATTGAATTACACGTTCCTCATTTTTTCCCAACGCGTGCAACCGTGTGCTTCTTTCGAGCCATTGCAACGAAATTTTCGAATTTTATTTTCTGATACTCGGTCGGTACGATCGAACGGAAATATTTTTATGCAACAAATCGGAGGAATAACGCGGGTAGGTAGAATAATCGTGGTAATTTTGTGAGAAAGGAGGAGTAGCAATCTGTCGTCTGAATTTTCAGGGTTGTATCTCGTAGGTGCGCGAGGGAACTCCATTTTCATGAATATCTAAGGGTCCCCTACAGCTAAAGCTTCTCATCAGGCGAAGGTTTTGCCACGAAGGGATCGAGAAATTCGCCCCTACTCCGTGCACATCTAACTACGGGAAACTTTTCTCCCGGATAACGTGCACGAACTCACGTGTTGAGTTTTGGCTTTTCTTTCTAGATTGGCACATTGCTGCACCTATTTACACTTTTGAATTGCGAGTTGGCGGTGGTCCCTAAGTTTTTTACCATTTTTACCATTTTTACCATTTTTACCATTTTGGCCATTTTGGCCATTTTGGCCATTTTGGCCATTTCCATAAAATTTCAAGATTGTCCGAGTGCCTGTTTAAAATCAAATTCAAGTATGCCAACGAGCGATCGAGTTCGAGTTAGTCGGGATTATTGACCGGTTTAGCGTAAATTAGCAGATGATATTGTACAGACCGTTCGACTGTTCCCAGCGGTCAACAGCAAATCGGAGTCGGGCGTGAATAAATAAGAACGATTTTTCGACGGGTCATCGATTTGCAAAGGCATTGGCCTAATTGTCGAGTCAGGGACACGCTAACATTTACACGTACGCGTTTCGATCGCGGTGCTCGCCCGTCCCAAGGACCTCCACGGAAGTTCGTTCACTCCTTTCCTACACTATGTCCCATCTAACGCGTTTTACACCGCGACATTGCGTGTACCCAAAGATCCGAATCGAACCCGGCGAGTTTCAGACACGAATTCGGTTCGTACGAATTAATTCGTCAAAGAAACGGGAGACAAATAAAAGAAAGATAATCTTTCCCCATTGTTGTCGGTAGGCACTGTTTATAGCATTGGTGGCGTTGAATTTTCATCGTGCGGCAAGATTTAAAATGCATCCGTTTCACCGGCGGAACTATACTCGTCCGTCGACTGAAACGTTTTGATGAAAAAAATGCAAACGCGTAGGGGGAGAGACAGAGAACTGTGTGGAGCAAGGGAAGCTGAAAGTATAGAGGGAAAAGCGTAGAGGAGAGTAGCGGAGAGTATAGGAGAGGCGAGGAGAGTATAGGAGAGACGAGGAGAGAGGGAGAGACAGCTTCGACACGGCAGCACTGCGGCAGAAAACTGGTCCAGGTGCAAGCTCGATACTCCCAGAGAGCGTGATTCGCGTTGAATATTCGCCGGCGTAGAATTCCTTATCCCGCTGCAAAACCGCGCCATTCTGCTCTGCACGCAACGGTACTTTTCGCGTTTCGTCGCCCCTGCTACTTTTCTCCCATCTTTTTCCTTCGACTTTGCGTTCCAGCATTTTGAATATTTGCTTTCCCTCCTTTATCATTGATTGACCTTCTCCATTCCTTTCTTTCCTAGCATTTTTTCCCACCTTGTCAGAGGTCTTTGAGAACGTTTTGGACACATTTTTGTTTCCAACTCGTCGTTGCGCTTTATTGCATTCAATTTACAGCGAAGTAAGTATATCACGAGAATATCATGATGTCTGATTGATAGCATCGTAACTGGGATAAAATGAGCTTGAGAGATCTTGCGTCGCATGAAAAAGAAAATACAAACAGTTAGAAATAAATAAGTATATTCTTTTGTAATATAACAAAAAATAATGTGTATTTTATTTTACCTTGAAACGACGAAAACGTAGTATAGTTTGGTCGGCGTATACTCGGATAATCGTCGTTTGATGATTTCCTCGGTGTTCCATCGAGGTCTCCCGAGCGCTGACCTTTCCCAAGGCTCCAAATTCGGCACGTCCACGCCACTCTATCCGAGTCTTTATCCTATGAAGATACAAAATGGACGAGTCCATATTAAGAATGTCGATGACATTGAAATCGGTCCGCGTAAGAGCTCGCGGCTCGTGTACAACCGGCCTTCGACTTTGAACGTTTCTCTTTCTTGGCATGATCGTCGAAATTTCTCCGTTGAAAAATCCGCAGAGTAATTTCGCAAAATAGAGATACGTTTACATTTTTCCACGTAGTTGATTTAAATTCGCGTAAAATCCAGCCGATCATCGCCAGTTCCATCGCTTGATAACAGGAAATTCTTGGTTTTAGCGATTCAAGGTTGAAACCTTGACGATGAAGTTGCTTTTAACTCGGGATTTGTCGAAAGTCTCTTTTGACGTCGATTGTCGACGTATTTTTACTCAGTGCTTGTAACTCGATGTTTTCTTTCCCCGTACTTTTTCACGACGAGATAAGTCAAGTCGGAGTTATCGGTCGTGGTTGAAAGAACACACTTCGAAATCAGCAAGTATTTGCGCGTTGGACGCGCACGAGACGCACACGAGACGCGTATCGATCGTGGCGCGACGATAAGTCGATCGTGAACGGCCTCGCAATTTATTATTTGTAATTAATGGTAATGATGGCCGATCGCGTTCGATTACGAGGCGAGTCGAATTACTTGGAATATGTTCTCATCCTATCACCATATTTTATTTATTGTTCCATTGGTTAACGTTTAAAAGAACGTTTCTAGACGTTTAACGCTGAACCAGCTATGGATTAAACGATTTTCCAACGTTTCTCAATTTTTTATCGGTAATTCCGTATTGAGCGTTATCACTTTGGTCATTATACTTTTCATCGAATCAGTTTTCCACTGTCCCGTTTTCTTCCATTTTTTAAAGTTCCTGCTGCATTTCTTGTCAGGCGTGTGCTGCTTGTTGCATTGCTTTCATGTAAAAATTCTTGATACGAAATTTATAAAATCACAGGCACATTTGAGACTTTCCAAAGTCTCGAATGTATTCGTAGAATCAATGAAACGTTGCTGACATAACGAATCGGACTACTAATCGTCGAATTCGAAGGGAAGGCTGTCGACGAGAAAGAAAACGGAGGCCGAAATATAGCGAAGCTCGTGAAGGTCTCATCCTCCGATGACGCAATGGAAAGTGGAGGAGCCGCAAGGCTGTTTCCACTGCGAGGAACGCGCGCAATACTCCATGCAGCTTTGTTATTATCCTATCGCCTTCGTGACTGTGGCTCGAAACTGCTCTGTAAATTACCAAACAATCACCGTTATAAATTCTCCCTGACAAACGTTCGTGTTCGTTTAGAGTCATTAAAATCAGCCACATCGAAATTTCTACTCACCGATTACTCTCCGTTCCCTTGATCCGGTCGTATACACGACAAATTTTTTCCACGATAAACGTGGGATTATATACGAGAACGTTTGATCGGGCAATTAGTCCGAGGTATAATTAAGCAATGAGAAGGGTGGCGCGGGAGAGCGAGTCAGCCTTTAAGAAAGCTTCCCGCACGGGCGAAAGTACTTCTCTGCTCGTGCCACTTATCAAGCTATACAGCTCGTGTACGCAACCGCTACTTAACCGGATTTCCGGAATGACATGCTACCGCAGACTCAACCGTGCGACTCTTTTTTATCTCACCCTCGCTCCGTGTCCCTTTTCTCTTTTCTCGGTGATATGATACCTTTTCAAACTGCTTTGTTATTATATTCCACCCGTCCGAGGATCGCCGTTAACCGTCTATCACTTATATAAGCGCTGTTTCTTGCCAAACTGCCGCGTTCCACTCGAGTGTCCGTTCTTGTCCTATTGCTATTCGTTATTGTACCAGTACTCCTCGTGGTTCGACTAGTAATCGTTTGCATTTCGCTAGTATTCCTTTCTAAGTAAGTACTTTGCTGGTATTTGTTCTCGGTTCATTGCTATTCGCTTTTACTCGCTGATGAAAGTGTTTATTTTATTAGCGTGGGTTTTATCCCATTATCATGTGGTTGATAGTTGGTTAACCCTTGGTGGATCAACGGGGTAGGTCTCACAGGACTCCATACTCTTTAATCCTTTATAGTCTTATGCCCAGTTGCACCCGACATTCTGTTTTATTCATATGTTCTTAATGCAAAGTGTTTTAATGTAATAAAATGACAAAAATGTGTTAATATTTACCTTAATATTAACTTTATTTATTAGAAAAATATGAAGATAGAATCAATGTTTCCAAGTAGGTTTTGTGACTATGATTCAGTTGGGATGAAAGGTTCCAAATAAAATACCAAGGGGTAGATAATTGTGGTTACGATGTTGTTGATACTTGTGACACAATTGGTATGATTAGTGTTAAACTAAACAAACGAGAGAAATAATTATAACGTCAATGACCTTGGTATGCTGAGGGTTAATTCGCTAGTAGGCATCTTGATTATTCTACTCTAGTAGATCAGTACAATTTATAGTTTGATTTCGTTTAGTATGGTTCAGAATAGTTCATTGATTTTTTTTTGTCGTTGTCAATGATTACTCTCTGGCAGATGGGAGCCTATTAGCACATTCCTTGTGCTAGACGCGTGTAAATATTGGAATCCTGATTAGCGCTTTGCCATTCATTAACTGTTGCCTATTCGAGCTAAACGTCTAGTCTACATGGTCGTTCAGACGGTCGGTTTATCCGGATATCTGCTCTGTAGTATCTGCTCACCCAGATTTAGTTTACTGCAGTTCGATTCTAGTGTCTTCGTAACTGGGTGACTAGTGACTACGTATCCCGTAAAAATCACTCTGCTCGGTCTGTATCAGATCAGTCGATATCGATCTACCTTACTTCTGTGGTGCACTAAAACAGAAAAACTTATAATTCTTTGCAAACTTTAACACGATATTAAATATTTGAATTAATAGAAAAATATAATTAATAAATGATACTTATTAACGCAACTTTTTCTAATTCTTCCCTTTCCTTCTTTTTTTATTGGTAATATAACTTAAGCTTCGAGAAAACTCTCATCGAATGTATTTTTCATTAAAATCACTGATTTAAACCACTTCTGCTCACTCGCCACCATGCTGAACTGAAAATACAGTATTTACAGTACATTTAATTAAGTTAGGTTTAGAGAATCTATGTATGTGATAATTGACGTAGGAATCTCAACTTAACCGATGTAGTCTGAAATTTAGGTTCTTTATAACAGTTATCCCACAGAAAGACTCTAAGTAACTGTTTTATAAACCCAAACCTATATCATAACAGTTTTCTAGCTCTGTGTTTCTTAACTTAGAAGCCCTCGTCGACTAGTGTGTGGAATATTTATTTCTATTTTAACTAGAAATGTAAATAATTTCGTGGAACAGTTATGTATGTCATTTGACTAGCTTTAAAGGCCGTTTTCATGGTATTCTTTGAAAAACAGTTTATGATCGACCCGGTCCTCTAGTGTTCTCCCTAATTTTCGCGGAATCGAGTATAGGGTTACGCGTGGCCGTTGTCTTTGTATAGCTCTTGTATGTCGACCACGCTACGGATAATCGATATCCTCGGCATGCCCAAATGCCTTATAACACGGGTTATTGATTTGCAACTCCGCCTCTCTGTCGGCGTATACGCGCGCATAACACCAGCATAATAAACGCTGTCCGTCCCTCTCATTGAGTTCTCGTCGTCGATCTAAGAAAGATAACCCACTGTGTGCGGACAGTTTTCGCTTCGACCTTGGAATCATCGATGCACCATTGTCTCGAAACCGATGCTAGATTTCGCGACGCCACCTATAGTCGCATCGCCTAATTGCGCGCTCCTTCACTTGGGGAAAACTAGTTTAATACTATAGAGCGATTTCCAACGAAATTGAAAGCGAATTGGTATTAGCATCGTAGTATCCATAGTTTTGAATCCGTAAATAATTTTTAGTCCTTTGTATGGAAGTTTGAAATTCTGGAACTTGCAAATATCACTTGGAATCCAGTGCTTCTTTTGTTATCGAAATTAAAAATTTCCAAATACGTTTCCTATAAATAAAAATTTTTTAGTTAAAATCTTTTGAATTTGGGATTCTTTTTAATTTTTTTTATGTAATTTCCTACATTTTGGTATTTACTCTTTAGCCATTACCGAAATTTAAAACTTTTTGATTGGAATGATGAGAAGACTAATTATATAAAAATAAAAAGGAGAAAAAAATTAAGGGGGTGAAATGGCTGAATCAAATGAAAATTATCGGAAAGGGATGATTTATTTATATACCGCGGCGTGTCGAATCGATGGATAAATGAGCCGTCTACAAAGGTTGACGAGCAACCGAGGGGCAGAGAGGGACTGTGTTGAAAGGATTAATGAAAACGAGGGTTCCGAAGTTGGGTCAATGGCGTAACCCGAGGGCGTGTAACTTGCTTCGAATTCACTGACGTTCACCTATAGAACGTTTCGCTTTTCCTTGTTTTTACTTACACGGATCAATCATAAATAAACAGACAGTTACTCCATTATTATATATACTCTTGTACCCAAACAGTCCAACCAAATGAAAGAGGAAGAAACAAAATTTTTAAATAAAAATTTGTACATTTTATAATAAATTTGATAAAAAAAATTTTAAATAGATCAAAGGTGAATTTAAAAAAAAAAAGCTATAATAAAACTATAATAAATAAAGTTTTTGTGAATTTACAGATTATCTGGTTTCTCACTGATTTGAATGAGCTTGGAGTATGTTGTGAAAAGCAAAATTTGAAGCAACATTTTCTTATAACATTGTCAATGAGTAGTTTCACTTTCTAAGGTATGAACAAAAATTTTTTGCTAGTATTATGTACATTGGATTCTACTCAAACGTGTATACACATCTATGAAGCCTGTCACACAGGTACAGCTGGCTCGTGTAATCAGTTCCACCAAGCGTCGAACGAGCCCAGCTGTGCTTGGGATTGCCTCACGGATGTTCACATATAGGTAGAATTCAACATAAAGTAGCAAAAGATTTCACTAATATCTCAAAAACTAAGGTACACACAAAACTAAGGTAACACACATATGAACCTTTTACAGGTCAAAGTGATCAACTCTACTTTCTAAATTTTTTCAAATTTTAGTAACAAATTACTTGATTGGTACTTAACTGTTTGTAAAATAAATTGATACTTTTTGTTTTGTTGAAATGAACGATTCAAATAGCAAAATGTTTCCAAATGGAGAATGCTTCCCTTTGGAACATGTTTCAAGCTCACCAAAATCGATGTGAAACCAATTAATCAATAAGTTCACCTGGAATAATAAAACTACTATTAACAAATTAGTTCAGTTCTATAACAAATAAAAATTTCAATGTACCTGTTATTATAAAATGAAGAACTGAAGGACAGAGAATAGTCCTTGTGTTAGACCCTTTCTCCTCGACCATGATCGATATAAGGAGCCGTCGTAGAGCGGCGTAAAGTTGCGTATTAACTGGCTACAGAGCTAATAAGACACGTAGTTCTGCCGGTAGTGTGCGTTTTACGGCGTCAAAGCGAATCCATAATTACATTTGCATCGGTAGGGCGTTCACGTGCGTACTGCGGAGGCCGTGTGCACAACGCTCCTGCTCGCTAATCAATCGCGACGACCGACTGCTGCGAAATCGCTTTAGTATACCTGTTCTGGGTCCGTTCAAATTTCCTAACTTCCCTCTGCGGTATCTTTGCTTTTGATGAACATCGAATTTCACAGAATCGGAATTTGTCCAAAGGATATCAAATCTACAAAGTTAAATATATTAACCTTTTGACATACTGATAAAACGCAGTTCGACGCGCCCAAAAAAATACATACTATTTAACATAGTTGAAAAATTTGTAGTCGATATTAGATTTAAGATAATACAACGATACACCGAATATTGGAATAAAATAATCCTATACCTTAATTTATACACGATTTCTTTGCATTTCTATGCATATATTGCATATTACTGCTATAAATGTTGAACGGGTTAACCGTGTTAAAGGAACGTTGACTGTGTTACACGGAATTCTATCGATACGTGGGCACCTGTGACACAGTCACAAGCACAGCAAACACGTTCTTCGCTTTTCCGTCATTTGGCGTTTTTACATCCATCAGTTAACCTATGAATAAAAGTCAAGAATTAAAACATATTTAAAAATCATAAAAATAAAAAATATATTTGTTTTTTAAATAATTATGACTTATGAACTTATAAACTTACGGAATATATTGAAATTTTTGGTGAGTTTTTACTGTAATTCTCAGCGATGATATGTTTGACGCATGAATACGTTCTAGGATTCACTGCATGTATGAGAACGATGTTTTCAGTTTGTTCGATGTTTTTTCAAGTTCGTTGAGTCGCCAAACCGGAAGGAAAAGAATAAGTCGAAGGAAAAAGCACGACGGCCGATAACTCGCTGGTGCCACGGCATTAATTGGGCGTCAGGCATACATAACGCTGCCAACTCGGCCGCGTAATTATGTCGATGGTCGATCAACATCGTAAAACACCGAATTATTATCGGGCTTCGGAAGAGAGAGAAGCGCGTAATATCGATCGCTCGACATCGTTCCATCGCGACGATGATACAATATCCCATCCAAATCGCAACTTTCATTCGATTTTATTATATCGGATAAGCACCTTCTTATCTGTACATTTGAGAGAATTCATATTATTTTTATTCGACTATTAAACTTCTAAGAACTTTGAACCTGTAATTGCTTCACATACTTACCTCTTAATATTTCTAAAAGCAATCGATTTCGAATACTTTCCGTAGCATACTGAAAAAAGAAAACAAAGCGAAAAAGACAGATATGAAAATTTGACAGTAGTCTTATAGGTTAGTTTTCGTGTAACAGGAAATTTTGTATGATTCTTAATTAAATTTACCAGAGATCCATACTGTTAGTCCATCAGTTCACTCAATGCACAAGTAATGATATGGATCTTCTTTGCGGGAATACACATAGCTGTTCCACGATTCGACAGGTGAGCTAGAAAGTCCAACAAGTTGAAGAGCTGGCTAGTCGATAGGAGTGCAAGGGGTTAGCGTGCGATTTTGATGTATAAAACGTGGAGAAGGTTAATCGGAGTGTCGTAACATCGTTACGCTGTGATCTACCGATAAAGTCGATTGCGTAAACCACTTTGTCATCCCCATCCGCTAGAGGGTTCTCCCGTCGAATGTTCGCTATTGGATGTTATCGTCTCTCGATGCGATAATTCAATGATCGAGTCACGGATGTTTTCATTATTTATTTGACAGTGTAAAACGTAACTGCTATATAAAATACTTTATAAAATAATACATAGTTCGAATTTGTGACTAAACAGTTCAAAATTTATTTATGAGGTGATGACTTTTTAAGTTTCGTGAAGTTATTTTAATCGTTACACTTCAAAACGAATGCAAATAAAAATTGTATCGTTCGATGCAATGTTTGAAAGTTGCACCTGCAACGCAACGAAGCAGAGTCGAACGAAATCGAACGGTGGCGCTTTCTATACGCGTCTACTAGCGTAAATACACGCTCGCATGTTATATTACCGTTCTAACCTGCTTTTACTCTTTCCTCCGTTTGGTCCCGTGGTCCGTTTTCTTACTCCTTACTCGTCCATCCTCCTTCGCCGTATCTCTGGAAAGTTTCACTTGAAACGGGCCCGTTTTTAATACCGAGTTATTACTCGTTTCATAGCGGAAAGAAGGGGCACGCATCTTGATTGGAACTAAACGTTTCTTCGCGATCTTGAATTCCTCGGCTCGTTTCTTTTAAGGAAAACAGTCAAACGTATTGCTTTGCGCGTTGCAAATCCAAGAAAATATAAAATTCCAAATAAATATTTATTCTGGAAAATTTCGAATGTTCATAAATTTCAAAATTAACTTAAAATTACAGAAATTTAAATGTATAATTAAGTCATAATTATAATAAAAGATGTTAATTCTTCGTAGAATACAAAGAAATCCGAATTCGTTTCAAGTTTAGTGCCTACACAAATTTTAACTTTGGGATCGTCTCGAATCTAAAAGACGACTAGTAGAGAGACGTTGGTTATCATGGGCCGAGATCAGTCGAATCCATCAGTGAACAGTGTCGTGGAGATTTCAGCGTTGTCGGAGGCTAAACAGGGCCGGCTGATCGATCGAATTCAACGACAGGAGGCGCCTCGAAATTCCGTCCTTTGGATGGTGGTTGCCGATGGCGTTTGCAAATACCTCGGATTGCTTCCAATGGTATCATGCAACATCTCGAATCGTTTCGACCATTATTCCAAAATTCTCGACAATACCGAACCATTGAAACAACCAAATGTTAAGAAAAAATTATTTTCAGAATAAAGATAATAGTAAATCGATTATATGGTTTTATTTATCGGTCGTTTATACTTCGTACCAGTGCTGGATCATATTGGGGTTCCAGTGAAATTTTTTGTAGAAAATTTGGTTCAGCTTCAAGTTTCGCGGATTAAAAATGTTAAAAGCAGCGCGAGCTTGCGGCCAGATAATTGCCAGACGTAACGAACGACGCGCACAATGCGAGCTGGAAAACAACCAACACCGTTGCTTGATACGTGTGTGCACGGTTCGCGTGCGCGCGCGCGCGCAGCGCTGGCTGTAAAATTCTTTGACTCTCTCCCCTATGATGCTGTGTTCGTTCTCCTTTTTGTCCTCGTCTTCTCTCCCCTTTTGATCATCACGGTAGCACCGCAGTCTTTTTAAGCAAAAGGAAACTTACCTTGTTGGGAAATTAGAGAAAAGAGCGCAACCACGACTCTGCTGCGTTACCCCGACTTATTCCTGATTTTTTTTCCCAGAATGTTAATAATTATTCGATTCGTAGAAATTTAGAAAAATGTAAAAACTCCAAGGATCACTTTAATCTAAACTATTAAAATTAAATCGAACTTTATTGTAAGAGGATTCAAATTTCCCGCCTTTCCTTGACTAACCTTTAATTTATGATGTTTTAAAAAATGGAAACTTGAAATCTATAGTTGTAGCTTCAAAATAATACAAAAGAAGTATAGTACGTTTATTGAAAAACTTTTAATATTTTGGGAAAGTACTTTGGTATTCTTTGCAATTAATGGCGCATGTGACGTATAACCTAGTAATACATTTTTAAAGAAAAATTTTTTGTATCTAGTAGTTCTTTCTCTTGTTGCTAACCAATAAAGTTAGCATGGTTATCAAATAACTTTCGATCCAAAAATTTCGAATGGTTGAAAAGTTCTATTATTGAACCAATGTTTATAAAGAATTTCGTATTCTGGTTACGGACGACATCCTTTTGCGCACGTAACACAGACGGATCTTTAATTTTCGAGCTGGAGTACGACAGATACCGTAACTGCACGGGGAGAAGCCCCCCTCCGTGGTATCGATTGCGCCCTCGTGTGTCGTCGTAAAACTTCGGAGATCATCGCAATCTCCTCCGCTCGCGGGCCACTGGCAGGTGCGTAGGATAGGGTCAGGGGCCCGGTCTCATTCGGATTCACGGACAAGGTCCGTGAAATGATGTCACGGTTACGTTCGAAACTGTATCATCTTCGTCAATTACACGAATTTTATCTATATTATACGTTACCAGTTGTATAATTACTCTTATAATTACTCTTATAATTTCGAACGTAGAGAAACAAGAAAAGGGTTATTTACTTTTTGTCTTTTTTCTTCTATTTATTAAAATTACAAACATTGCCGTTTTGTTTTTACTAGACAAAAAATTAAGTATAGATCGTAGTAAAAAGAGTACGCAGAAAGTGTTTAAGAATACAAAGTCGAAAATTTTTAAATTCTTAAAGAATATTTCAGAATATTTCATATAATGGTAAATAAATATGATGGGTTTTCGAATAATGATGAGTCAAGTTTCCCACGCATTCCAGTGGAATAATACGTCGCGAAAACACTGTTGGGGCAATACGAGAAGTCCTTCTGGCCAGGACTTATTTAGAGTCACAGTTGCACACCGTGGACTTTTAGTTGGAGTTGCGCACCTTTCACTGAGCCATACTCCCGTCACAATTAGATGGACTGACGTTTCGTCATGTCCGTGCGTCACTGATAATTAACGTAAGATATCCGGCCGTAGAATCGTGTCGATCACGAATTATCCTCTATACCTTAATAAATAAGAAAAGAAAAAAAAAGAAAAAGAAAAAAACGAACACTTAATACAAATTTCAAATTTTCAAAAAAAAATATGGTTATAAATTTTACAGTTTCAGAAAGTACTCTAACTTGTACGGTTTTCAATAATATCCATTAGGAAGTTGTTAACTTGAAATTGAAAATTTGGAAAATGAAAATTTTAAAATTAAAAATGACACGTCGGTTATTGGTTGAGAAACTGTTAAAATGATTCACTGACAATTACACGAAGGATACAAGAACCGCGGCAAAGAAGATTTCCCGAAGCGAGGATTATTTAAATCCGGCTTGAAAGTCATTTCAATGGAGACACCGATACGCCGTGTCACCTCCACCCTCTACGTATCCACCACACCCCCACTAACACCCCCGTCAACACCGCCGCCACTCACGCTTCTCCTAAGAACAACAACCGAAAGGAGTCAAGGTCATCGTCACCGCTGTTTTCCTCTAACCTTTTAGTTACTGCCTCCATTCTAATCGATCCGCATACGTTGATAAAAATATTTTCCTAACTTTTTACGCTACCACTAGTCAGACTTTTTGAAATTATTACAAACTGCTTTGAAACTTTTTCTATCGAGTTACATAAAATTTGTACACGATACGTTACTTCCAGAAAATTTCGCAATATCAAAATACGTATATCTTGTGTATTATACGTAGAAATAATAACATTTGCATATAAAAATATATTACTTATCAATTACATATTAAGAAATTTAATATAAGTTGATATTGGAAAAAATGACAGATGAAATATTAAAGCATAGGTTCACCGAGTGATGGCGCACGCGTTTGTAAGCTCGGAAATGATCGTGCTTAGTAAATCGGGGCCGCGTATTTCCGCTCCTCTTGTGCGCGCCTACTATTTAACCTCGTTTCTTCCATATCTTCTGCCTTGTGTCGTTCCCGTGCTCTGTCTGCTGCTGCCTTCTTTCCATTCGAACATCCACGCCCCGAACGTGATCATTGGCATATCGTATAACGAGTTACCAAGAACGCGGAAAAAACTTAATTTTTAATAATTAAACTAACTTTCAATCTTGTTGATGGAAACGCCGCGTGAGAGAGCCACGCGCGCACACATTGTATCTTCTTACGGCTTCCTTCCTACTACCATAGTCATGCCAGTTTTCTCTTTTCTTTTTATGCTCCTGACCGAACGTTAATTATTTGAAATAATGAATTTCTCTAGAATTTCTTTATTACCGTTCCAATTCGATGATTTAAAATTTCTTCGAGTTAAGTATTAAGTAGTCAATGAAGGATGGGAAAAAATTAAAGAGGTAGAAAAATGAAGGCGAGAATCGAGGCTGCTCGTAAAGAGAAACGACACGATTGGTCGCGAAGAAGTTTATTTTCCAGCTAGCCGTTGGTAACACGGCAGCTATCTATTTGGCCGTTGATATCTAGTCGGAGCCACGGTACGCTCGGCGGTGTCGCTTTTAATTCGGTAAGAAAGTGGGTTTCTGGGTCAGAGCCGCGATACATGGAGCAGGCGGCGAGCACCACAGGAAAACGGCTTCACACGACTCTTGGGGAAACGACTTTCTTCGGGGCAGTGCCGTATCTTTCGCGACAACTTTGTCTCTATACACTCGCGCGTATTCCGATCTTTCTACATTTACACTTTACCCTTCGTACCCTTCGTGTCGTGCATTTCAACGATTTATATACTTGCTATTGAGAGTGCAAGCATTTGTCATATTCCGATGACTCATTCTTCCACGATCGGAATCGTTAATTCGAAATGAATTGATTCATGAATTTTTTCGAATTTATAAAAGTTATCCTCTTATCGGAAATGACGGCTTAACTCGTCATTGGAAAACGTTTATTCAACGTTTAAATCGCGTAAACTCGTCATGGAAATGGAATGTTAAAGACTACATACCTGTATACAAATACGATACTTGTCTTTTATATTCATCACAATAGTGCGATATTTAATAACATTACTGTTCACACCGGTCGCACTGTTCAATAAGATTACTTTTCGTCCAAACCGTTTGCTCGTTTACCGAATAAAATCTATCTTTGAGTTTTCTATTGTTTAATAATCGCGAGTTATGACATATATTGTTTACCATAGGCGCGTCGAATTAATTCGTCTTCGCAGGTTCCCCGTGACACGTGTAGAGTGCGCGCTCGGCAAACGAACTAGATGGAAAGGTTATACTAGAACAGTGCGAAAAACGTCGCGTTAATCGTGCGGGTGTCGTAACTATGTTACGAGACTACACGTACAGACGAGGACAAAGATGATAGGAGGTCGGGACACCGTATTACGTTACGTTCCGGGCGTTTCGGAGAAACACACGAAGCGGCAGGGACATTTTTGCTGAGAGTGAAAGTCTGTAAGTTTCGATGGGGCAACGTTAACTTTTACGTTCTCCGTCGTGGAATGTACACGTCGATCGGCCGTTCTAAGGCACTCTCGCGCCAGTTTAGCCTTACGTAAATTCGACGCAATGTTATTATGTAGGACTCCTGACTGTGCTGTGTTAAAGTGCATTAACTGCAACGCGCGTCGAATACAGTAACCAATGAACAACGAACGAGCTGATAGAGGATGCGTGTGCGCAATCCTTTTCTCGCGAGCGTCGCTACATCTCATTCGCTGCATTTCGATATATCGATTTTTGATCAACGATAGATAAATCGTCTACCGGTGAGCCTCGACTTTTCGATATTACGATTTTTAACTGTCGACCGTGTATTCCTAACATCAGTTTTCAATTTTCAACACATTCATCTCTGATTATGGATTGTTCATTTTTGATGTAACGATCGTTAACCTCCGATATATCGGTTATCGATTCTTTATTTTTCATACTTCGATTTTTGATTCTCGATACATCGCATCGAAACGCGATACATTTCGCATCCGTCACGCGCCGTTACATCGAACGTCTCTTATAATCGTGTATAAAACGCTGCGTCACGAAAAACGCCGAGTCACGAGACCTTGCGATCAACTTGCTGCTCCCGACCGATTAGTGTTCGAATATCCGTGGATTACGTCATACGCGACGAAATTAATTCTGGTGACTACGTTGATCAAGATCATTTTAAATGACCACCGGAATAAATCAACGGACGAATTTCATCGAATAACACTCGGTTGCCTGTTAAATCGAATCGACTGTCTTTCGTAAATTTTCGAGTCGAAAATACTGATAAATCGGTGCAAACGATAAGCCTGGAAAAATATGAAGAAATACAAATCAGCGGGTGCGATTAGCGAAGCAACGGAAAGATCTAACTGTACACACGCCACAAACGCGCAGTGAGAACAAAGAGGGGATAGTCAGGTAGGATAAGAATGTCGGGCAGCACACCGGTTGGGAAATGAATTGTGACGTGGCTTGGCATTGAGAGAGTCACGCGTATGCATGGACACGCTGAGCCGAGCTCGTCCACCATCGCGTTGTCTAATTCCTTGTGCGACCTGATTTCTCGAACCTAACTAAGATCGTTGGAAACGTGACGATCCTCTTCGTACGCTTCCGTTCCTCATTCATTTTTCAGAACCAGAGTCGGTTTTGCACGAAGTATACCGTTTAACGTCGCAAAATAACAAATGGGTAATTCCATTCTTAACGCGTATCGTGTATTGCGATAAAAAGTGAAACAGTCGCGACAGTGGCGCCCCCGGTCTCGCCACCACGAATGCATAAATTTACGAATATACGAATGAACCATCGGCAGATTCGATTAAAAAGATTATTGATTTTAATGTATGCGTTTGATGTAAAATATGCTTCGTTGACAATCTAGTTTGAATATTTCATGAAAGCATCTATTCAAGGTGGTTTACGTAACGCCAGATCGAGATAGGGAATTTTTAGCGATGATACGCGGAGGTCGTTGTACCAGTACCGGAAGGTTTGCAATATGGAAAGAGTTCGAACAAGGGATATAAGGACGGAGTGGGGGGTTTCATCGATATTCCGCGGAAATACGAATGGTAATTGAGTTTTAATTACTGATTAACCTTCGAGAGAGCTAGCTGTCGTGTTTTATTGTCTATCAACAACGCAAGTGGGTCGAACGGCCGCCCTTGCCTCCCTCGAGAATTTCCCTGCTCTTATTTCTGCCGGTCACGGGAGCCGGCATGTTTCTGTCGCGTAATTTTCATCCGTTTTTACGCTCGGGTCACTCATTTTCGCGATAGTAGATAGCTTAGTCAATAAGTAAGATCGCCTCCATACCCGCCGATCTTTCGTTCTACGAGAAATTAGTTACCACTAAGTGACTGTATATAATAACTTTCGACGATATAGCTAGTTTCAACTCGATCGATCCGCTCGAGTGTATATCGACGAATTTCCGATGCCAAATCACATGAAGCAAATATTTTATTTATTTCCTGTTTTATTTCAACACGATAGATCATAATATGCGTAACATATTGCGTAATATATCGAAAAATAAAAATGTTACAATACTTTCTAACGCATTTAGTGGACATTTTATATCGACCCGACATTAAAGGTTTTGGGAACTTTCAACATTTAATCCCATGTATTTAATTCACCTAGCGTCGGACACCAGTGACCTCTATGGAAGTCCGCGTGAAGCGTAATTGGTCAAACGAAAAATCTGTCTAATTCGAGCGTTATTATTGGGTAATTCTAGAACAAGTATACAACGCTACGAAATGTCGGAAATGTGAAAGTTCAGATCGCGAATGTCCTAGTTACGCGGCCTTTCTTTCGCGATGATTATATTCTCTTCGTGTTCTGTTCGGTTAGAGTCTTTGTATTAATTGTACACATGGAATGAGCCAGAAACTGGCTGCAATCGTAGATTATCTCGTGGTTGACAAACTGGCCGTATATAGTCGCGATTTACCGGGCGCTGTTGTTCCCAGGGACAAGGTTCGGGACTTCTTCGCCTATAGAGGGGGGTGGGGGTGGGGGATTAAACGGGACGATGATTTCCCTTGGAAACTGGCCCTGTCCCGGGTCATAAATCAACCGTAGGAAACATTGTGGCTGCTCACCATCACAGCAGCCTGTTGTTCTCGCTTTGAACACCTTCAGGAATTTTCTGACTCACCAATTATTCGACGTGCACTTTTGTTTATTTCGTATTTAAAGGACACCTTAATAGAAAATTCGCACCGTCGTTGCTGTTGAGCATTTGGAAATTATTTTGTTACCTGTATATACCTCATTAAGAATTCTTGAGAATATTTCTGTATTCTTCATCCACCAATCAGGCGTGAGTGATTTCATTACATTTTAGAATACGTGACTTTATATTTCACGCGTTATGCTATAGAGTATAGGGTGCACCAAAATTCACGCAAGATCTGAATTTTGCGCCATTTGTACGGTAAAGTGTTGTTAATGAAAAAAAGATAGCATGACAGTTGACAGTTCAGGGTTATTAAAAAAGGTGTGTCATTTACAATTTTGAATTAAAGACCTGTATTTTCTATAAAAATTACTTCTTACGTGAATTTTGGGACACCTATATATCGTTAATGGTGTAATCGTATTAAGACAAAATTACATAACCTAAACTCGAAACCGTTACTATCCATGACCCAACGATGTCCACTCATTATGTCTGTAAGAAACTAAATAAATTTCTACGAAAATGCGAAAGAGTAATAAAATAATTCCGAGAATTTTTCTTCTCTTTCAGCTGAAATTTATAAATTACCAGGAAACAGCTCGAAGCGACTGGTTTTAGCACCGGGCTGCCGAAATATGTAGCACGGTGTGATAGACCGTTTGATTTACAGTCTAAATTGGGAGCATTGATAAACTGGTCCCCCCGTAACGAAGGTCCCACTGATTTCCAGTTTCTTGTGCCAGTCCTTGGTAATCCTTCCAGAAATAAGTGGCCGACTATTTTCGGTGATTGGAAAAGTAGCGAGAAATCTGTTGCGACCAGAAGGCATGTCTCTCGAGCGTATACACATGTGCTATGTATATACGTACACCTAATTCGCTTCCATTCACGATATTATTCGGGATTACGTCTCTCTGCTTCCATTTTAGCGAATCTGCGTAGCTGTTTAGACAATTTTGCACGAGAAACGAGGCATGTCAGTGTCCGTATTAAATCGAGCATGTTCGTTTTGTTCTAGAGGGGCTCGTGTATTTCGAGGGTCGGTTGAAAGGGGTTGCGTCACTTGTAGAGAGGTGAACTAAATTGACGATCGTATTTACGTAACTTTGTCTGCTATTAATTTCCGGCGAATCTTCCTGTAATTTTGAAAAATTGTCATTTACTTTTTTTTTTTATTTTCGATTCCTTTTTCCGTCTTTTCCTTCGTGTTTTTGTTTGCGCAGCGTTGTTTTGTTATTCCCTAGTCTAGAATCGTGGTCGCCAGAGTCGCTGTAACACGTGTATAAACTCGGTTATACTGGTTGTAGACAGATTGATATACTCGAGCCTGCATCTGTGACTACAAAAGGGCCAGTAAATTTGTGAACACGGAAATACCACGGTAGTGAAAAAAATTTATTATTTAAATACAAGTCAAAACCATATCACAAATCTCGATACAATGTCTTCATGGTTCTTAAAAAAAAAATCCCAAATAGCACCTGAAAGATTGACCTGTAGGTTAGAATATCGCCTTAATAAAGAAAATAGGAGAAGAGAGAAAAGAAAAGAGGTTTGATCGTGAAATAAAATAATATTGATCGTGTACGCCATAGTAGTCGACCATACAGAGAACCATTATCGAACGTAAGTAAATCCGCACCCTTCTATTATAGTCCGGCATTGAGATTGGCACACCCCGGCCTGGAGAAAAATCTGGCGTGCTCCGCTTAAAAGGGGTTGTCTTTGTGTCTCGACTGCGTAAGATCAAAAAGGGCCGAGAGGCTTTGTACGCGTGATTTTGAGTCGCCGTCGTCGCTCTACTCCCGGCAAAAACTTTCGACACGTAAATTTTCGTCTACGTTTCAATTTCAATTGCACTTATCAGTCGATGGATCGCGAAAAAGTAACCAGCTAGCTCCGCGGTTGGTTACTCTTACGAAATCGTCAAGAGAAATGACCAATCAGATTTTTTGTCGTGAGATTCCCATCTGTGTCGTTGTATCGTCTATGGTTCCTTTGGTAGGACTTTTCGTCGCGAGATTCCCATCTGTGTCGCTGCATCGTCTATGGTTCCTTTAACAAAACGTACTTCAATGTCCGCGATTAATTTCTAAGAATATTCGTAAACGAATAGGCAGTGGGGATTTGTTTATAATCGTTCAACAGTTCCATTCAATTAACGTAGCAGCTTGGCAAGTGTATGCCTTTTACGACACACGGGTAGGGCCCACCTGACCGCATCACAACTGTCCTTTACGTATGGAACTCTGGCACGCGAACCGGCGAGCTAACCTCCCCACTCTTGCTCAACTTCACTCGACTCGAGCGCGTGGTAACTGCGCGTAGCCGCATCTGGTGTAAATTAACTGGTGTAATGGGAGTCCAATAATGTCCTGATACTTTACGTGAAATAATTCTTTCTTTTTTCTAAACATTTTTACGATAGTTAAAATTTCAGGTTAGAGGTAGAAGATATTATTATGCAGAATAAGCAGCGTCGTGGTAGGAGTTCGTTTTTATGTGCTTTGATGTTATGAGTATTTTTCTTAATCATTCCTTCGATGCTTTACGGCGCAATTTTTATTCATACCAATAATTTCGTAACCATCGAGCACGTGAGTGTGTGTGCGCGTGGACGTACGTGCTTGTAGATGTGTGACGTAGTTGGCTGAGAACGCTCACATATGATATACATAGTTAAAACAGATAGTAGAAAATTGAAGAGATCGCGATCGCAGACCGGTCTTAAAGCGGAATTCGTACTAATACAGATGCAAGTCGTTGTGTATATGTCCCGTGATCCGCTCCGAGAAGTACAATATTCCGTTCTGTCGCCTCGAATATACGAAGAACGTTCTTGTCGCGGTCCGCGCATGCGCATGCGCACTTAAACGATATCGTTTGACTACTTCGCAGATATTGTTTGATGAACGTCACCTACCGGGCAAACGGACGAGTTGCGATCAACATTTTAATCTTTTGTCTCTCG
>NW_016911795.1:1600922-1645975 GCF_001483705.2 Eufriesea mexicana | reverse complement strand
TATTTCAAAACACGAGTGAAAAAAATGTGATATAAATTAAAGTATTTTTTTTGTTAAACATCGATAAATCTGACACGTATGTAAATCCTCGAAAACGATCTCCAGCTTTAATTACCGTTCTTGAAACACGTTCGATCCGTTTCCATCGAAAACAAATGTAGAAAAATATTTCGTATTTCTTCCTATGATCAAAAACGTCTTTTTTGTTTCTTTTTTTGTCGAAGAAAAGAACAAAAGAATTGAGAATCACTGTATCGTGCATTGAAAATCACTTAGGGAGCGATGCTTTCATCAAAGGAGAGTTGTACATGTATGTCGCGTTTACGTTATAGAGAGACAGTGTTCAGCAGCGCCACGCGTCCATCGGGAGAATTAACTGTAGTTTTAACGTGGCTCCGACTCAGAAACGAGGTGACTCGCGTCCCTCGATGACGACGTCGACGATGACAACGACGACGATGCAAGACCCGATGTAAAAAGATACATGTATACGGGTACACGCATACACACACCTCGCTTCTACTTGGATGCACAAGAGGCGTACGGGAAATAGGGAACTCCAAAGATAGCGTTGCAATTGCTTTCGAACCCTTTAGAATACCCTTTTCACGTTTATTTTTGACAAGTTGCTTGTAAAATTGGGGTTCTTAAAATTCTATTTCAGGTCTGTCTGCTTATCTTACGAATTTGAAAAATTTCCTTCCTAGAAATATTCGATTAAGAGCTACTTTAAAGAAACCCGTATATCCACGCGCAATTGAGGAATTTCCCAAACGTGACACGAAGAACGTCTAATAAAACAGAACCAAATTAATCATCGAGAAGATGGTCCGAGATCTGTTGAATTAATTCTGAGAAATATTTGAACATTATTCACGGAGGCGACGAGAAAATTCGAAGGGCGGACATATTTTCGAGACACTCTGTATACAGTCGCACTATTCGTCCGAGGGAAGAAACGTCGGGCATGCACAAGGGGAACAGAGACAGACGAGCGAATGGAAAAGGCGGCGCTGTGGTTCGGAAGGTACGGAAAGGAGGAACGAGTTCCGCACAAGCGGAACGAAAATGAAGCTACGACTCTCTACTACCTCTTCTTCCCTCTCGCGCTCCCTCTTTGCCCCGCACCTTTTTCTGCTACCTGCAGCGCGACTCCTCTTTGTTTATCTAACGCGAGAACCCTGCAGGACAGACACATCGACCAGGACAGTGACACGAAAGTTGAACGGAGATAGATGTCGCGAAAAACATGTGGCACATTTTCAAGTTAAACGAGATGCTCCGTGATTTTTATACCTCAACTTCTGACCGATCCTTTTCTAGAAAGAATTTTCCATATAGATTCCGATATATCCTTTGCGATGTTCAGTAATGTTTTATCGTATCGAGGAAATTGTCTTTGTGAAAAATGACAGACTGTAAAATTAAAAGAATCGTTACTCAGATATTCGCGACTACTAGGAACTTTTTCAACGCGACACGTGCCGATAATGAATTTGCTTATCGACTTTACGGTGCGCACTGTACCGACTGAGACTTTCAAGCGATTTAACACAATGGTAAAATATCGGTTCAATTCTTCAACCGTGATCGACGACAATAATCATTAATCTAGATTTTTTATGAGAAATTGGGAATCCGCGTTGGGACATGGATTAACTTCGATGATTGAAGAAATATAACTCCAGTAAATATTTGACGCGTCTTAAAATTCGACCCGCTTCGAGTAAGCCGTCGATAACAACATAAATTTACGAGCTTCTTTCGACCAGATTATCTATCGATTTTTTGGTAGCCTCAGGGTCAGTTGAGATAGGGCATTTTGAAGGGTCTCGTGAAAGCCCACGAATGTTAACCAACTTAATATGTTTTCGACGAAGAATGTCGCTGCCCCGGATAGATATTAAAGCTAACCTCTACCGACACTTTACGTCTTGCTCGTAATAATCGTTAAAAGCATTTATTCTTTAATCGTTGATTGGAAGAGATAATATAATATCGATCTATTTCGTCGAATAGGGGCAATGGTAAAATTTTCTATTTCGTTTCTCTGTTTACGAAATCCGTGGATCACAGAGAATTACTCCGAGTTATAACGCACGTAAGAAGGACGAAATAGAAGTGCGAGGCGGCGATGCGAAATCCATCGAGAGAGTATACCACTTTCGTGCCTGTTCTGAAATCCTGCTCGGCACGTTCCCGAACGCACACTCTCTCGACGTTGTGTTCGCAGCGATGTTACGATGGAAACGCGCGCGCAAGGCACGGATATCTCTGTTGCATTAGGTGGCGGAACAAGGCAGACACACAATAGACGGGTATCGGGCCCTAGACATCGGCTTTCGAGTCTTTAAGTAGTCAGGTAGATAGTGCCATTGCTTTCAAAAAACATATTTCGGGTAGATTTACTAAATTATAAGGGCGAAATATAATGGCTAACACAGGTAATTTAATTTATTTAGCGAAACGAAAGGAAGAGAGGTTAAGGAAATAATAAGATAAGAAGGAAGACAATTTTTGGAAATAGAACAATCAAAAATTGGGTTAAAGATTATTTCTCGGGAATAACGAAAGTTTGTCCCGATCTGAAGAATAGTGGGCAAATTTTCAACTCGATCGATTTCGAAAGAAACAGGCTTTGTTACCTGGTTAGAGACTAAAGCGACCACTTTCTTTAGAAAGTATGCTCGGTGCATAAATAGCAACTAAGATAGCGTAGTAAATTTTTATGTAACGGTAGATTTCATATAAAAAAGAAAACGGTTTCTAACGTAATAGTAATAACAAGTGTAGAAATGTTTTTTAATTAAATTTCTCAAATGAATAAATGACCATGTGTCAGTTATGGTGGTTGTACAAGTTGTCAATAAAAATTTGTTCACGAGTGTTTTAAAACTATTCGTGTGCTTTATAGACATCGAGGTTAAACGGATCTGTGGATTTGGTCACGGTGAGAACAGTCGCGACTCGAAGCAATAGGAACATTTCTGGCATAAGTCAGAATAAAGCGGAATATATAGATAGTAAGATCACCCAACGCACGAGTGAGAAATCTTAAGTGAGAGGTCCTTGAAACCGAGGAGCAAACGAAAGAGCAAGCGAGAAAACCACGTGATCAAACGTGCGCGAGTGGGACGGCGAGTGAAAGAGATCCCTAGTAGTTAGCAGAGAGCAAGATGGCAGTCGAGAGAAAGGGAGACATTCGGTTGGGTTGCCGCAACAAGAGAAAGAAGGAAAAAGTAAACAACGCGCGAGTAAGAAACGTCTTGAATGGAAGAAAGAAGGAAGATAAGAGAGATGGAGTGTATACGAGTAAGGAAGAAAGGAGAGAGAGAAGAAGTTTTCAGAGCAGCGGACTGCGAGAAGCAGGTAAGAAAGGAACGACCAGCTGTTTCCTCATGTGACGTCACGCAGGTGCCTCACGGCCGGCTGGGGAATGAAGGTGGACAGGTGGACAATGCTCCTAACCCTCTACTCGTATCTGGATCCTGTTTTTCACTTTACCTTTTTACCATTTTCTCGATTCTTGCAATATTAAAAGGAAATGCAGTCATTGATTTAACTCTTACACGCTTAATTAGACTGTTGATAAAAGCTCGTTGAAATCAATCGAACTAAAGTCCATTTGACATTCGACGTTGCAACTTCTTCGCTTTAGAAATACCAGTTTGTCAATGTTTCGATAAAATATCATCGGTTGCGTGGTATTTTTGCTTTCGTTTCGCTTAACAATGTATTACAATGGATGCTCTGTTATGGAAATGAAGGTGTTGTTATTTCTCGGTTGAATAATACCTATGAAGGTACAGGGGAAAATAGCGTGGCAAAAGAAACCCGAGACAAACGATTAATCGTAGAAAAAGATCGTCACTGATTAGTCGAAGAAACGCGTAAAGCCGTGACTCCGAGTCCTGAAGGGAGAACGTGTTGGGAGATTCAATGCAGCCGTCGTCCAATGGCATCCCACTCTGCTTCTACGCATGCGTGCTTTGCAACTATGCACACACGCATTCACGCACGTGCCTGCGTGTACACTAACGCGCAGCGAAGAGGGGAAATACAACCTACATATTTCGTCGGAGAATCGACCGAACTACCAGCGAACTAATACTCTGGTTCGTGTCTCACGGGATCGTTCGGGAAAACAACAAAAATAAAATCACGTATGGACGAGTAAACATAGCACTGTCCAGTTAAATTACGAAGGTTATGTTTGACGATCGTTTTGTAATTTCAAGGGTAAATAGAATAATTCCAAGTCGAGGATAATTTCTTTAAAGTTTCTTAATTTTATTATGAAATAAATCCCTTTCGTTAAAATTTATTCGTTTCACCACAATCCTTTTCCTTTTCCTCTTTCTGTCACAGGACAACCTCGTATCTATTTTAACTCGACTAAACCGGTAGTATACCAACCGCAATGTTCGAATGTATAAACAATTTGTCGCGTCAAATGGAATCCTCAAAAACGATTATTTGGAATATGCTTTCAACTTTGATTTCCTAATTGCTCACAGGCTTGTACACGAATAGTCCGAGCCCTCAAATTTACCGAACGGGTAATCTTTACTTCGAACCATAGGCACAATGGTCCGCTACTGTTGACATCGGGCAGCCATATTTAAAAATGTTTCCATTCGAAGACGTCAGACAGCGCTCGCGTATTTTAATAGGCTAGACACGACTATATTTGATCGTCGCGCAGTTTGCACTCGATCCCGCGAGCAACTCCGCAGATTGGACTTGAAGCGATTAATCATGAACATTATCTTATCGCGAGTTGAATGCTCCTATCAACGACGCGTCACGAGCAATCCTCTACTATGACAAGATTGTGCAACATCGTGCGCAACACCAAATTAGATTCACCAATAATGCAGAAATATGTTATTTCACGTTACATTAAGTTCATTTATCCGATAAAATAGTAACAGCGTAAGCTTTGTTTGAGCACCTGGATTAATCGTGATATTTAATTGTAAACGCACGTTGAAAATTCTCGATAACCCACGAAATATTTTTGAGATGACTTAACGTCGAATAGAAATTCTAAATTTCCTATTTTTATTTCGGATAGTAAATTTCGAATTACGGTTGGCAAACGATCATTGTAACATTGTAACAAAGAATGCAAGAGTGGTGAAAGCACTGTATAGCCACAAAACCATCAATTTGGATAACGCAAGGTCTTGCCATATTTGGCTTCGAATTCCCTAAGTAGGCAGATATGCGTATGACTAACAATTTCTCGGCGGAGTGCGCGGCTCAATAGTCAGTCCGTCTTTATCTAGCACCTGTTATGCTGTATAGTTCCGTCCCTCTCGCACTCACGTGCTCCCGTACAATTAGCTGTCCGAGGTATAGGAAGGAGGATTACTCACCCAAGCACATTGTTTTCATTGTCTCGCAAGTTCTGATGTCGAAGTCGATAGGATCGAAAACAGAATCCAGGAAAGAACACTTAGGTATATAACTACCTTCGTGTACTCTTCTCAAAATGGCATTTAAGTATATACCTACCTACTCGTATAGTGATATTTTTTCGCATCGATAAATATACATATATTTAAACGATTTTTCGTCCGTTATTTTACTTTTATATTTTTTCTCTTATTTCCTCCTTCGTATGGTGCGATTGAATTTATTAAAATAAATATATTTATTCAAAATATTCGTTCGAAGGTTAATTTTCGTTATCTTAAAAATGATCAACATTTGTAATTTTTATCGACGGTAGGTCGCGAGTTGTTTTTAATTTTTTCATCAAAGAATGCATGAAATTTTGCAAAAGTATTGTCCGCTGCCGTATACGTGGTTATTTAAACAGCTGCTCCGCGGAATCTCGCGTTTGACCTATAATTAAATGCGCTATTTTTCGCAGCACGCTGATTTCACTCTCGATGTATCCCGAGAGATCTCGATTCTTTGAAAATCGCATATCCAGAAGGCTGCGGGTGAAACAGAAACTATACCTTGCCGTCGAAATTTCGCGTTGCAAAATACTCGTTTTCTAGATTCGGTCCAGTTCCATCAAAGAGCGTTACTTCCGGGAATAAATGAACGTTGCTCGCAAATTGGAAATGGCGGAGGAACTTCACGAAATTGAGGCTGATGTTCGTTGATCGAACAGTACCCTTAGAATTTACAACGCGAAAATATCGCGCGCGCGTATCTACGTATGTATACACATACTATAGATTATATGTAACGTGCACGTAACTGCAATATTAAACCTGACAGGATTATTACTGTTTTATTCGGTTCATTAGGAATCAAATAGTTGCTGAACGCGGTTAGAACGAATTGACGTTGGTGGATAGTTAATCACGTTATGATAGACACTGCCAGGCTGGACGAAAATAAATCGTCCCCTCGCTCGTTAAGCATATCTTAACGATGCAAAATAGTTGATTAGGAGGGTTCTACGATCTCGCGCGTGTACGAAACGAACCTAACTTCTCTCCTCTGGATTTTTTGCCTTACGACGAATCGTCAAAGGCAAGGGAAAAGGAATCGGAATATTATTTTCGTCGAGATGTAAAACGTGCAAGGTAACGCGACACACGGTTACCGCGAAGCTTTAAAACATCCACGCCTATACGGCAATGGCGGACGTCATTGATCGTAAAGGTTAAAATAGAGGTGGCCGAGGAAAATCTTGCTAATCCGTGTCAAGCACCGTAAATGAAAGGTTAACAAATTCCGCATGAGTTTATGAAAGAAGCACGGACGTTGCGGAAGCTAGCGAAGATAACGCTATGCCAGATTCTGTAAACACTGTTATCAGCGCCACCGATCGTACGTGGCTGCATAGTAATCACGGGAAAAGGATACGAGCGCCACGCTTGCTGTGTGCCATACCAGCTTATAGTTACGCTTGCCAGCGCAACCGCTCGCTAATAAAAGAACGGGTTCATTTCTTTGACGCACTGGCAAGATTTACTTCTGTTTCAGAGATTTCTGCTAAATTGAATAATATACACGAGGGTGAAATAATAGAGAGCGCCCTCGTGGTATAAAATCACAAGCAAATGAAAATTACCTTCTCTCTTGATTTACGTGTTTATTAAACATGCGATTATATAAGGTTATCCGAAAAGTTGATAAGAAATAAATATTCGCACTGTCGGTCTGTTAAACAACGAAAGTCGCGAATAGCTATTTACGCGAAAAATGCAAGTTAAATAACATTATACGGTCAATAGACCCGACGGTAATCGTGCGAGGTTAGAGTATCAATATGTCGAATACACTGTTCAACGTGAAGGCACTTTCGAAGGTGACCAAAGTCGACTAAAAATAGCCGGTGCTGCCACTGAAAATAAAGACGGGAGTACCACTCATTCGACAAGCGATTGCTCTGCTTTGATGCGTTGAACCGTCTCGGAGCGTCACTTTTCGAACCACTAACCGCGCTCGTACCGCTAATGGAAAACGTCGATGTTTATAACCTTATACGTTGAATCAACCAGGCGCGATGAAATATTTGTAATTCATATTTCAGTACTTTCAACTAATCGATAACTTCCGTGGAATTGTAAAAGCTTGTTCATAATATTTACAAGCATACGAGGGAAAACAACTGCGTTTAACGATACAAGAAAGTACATTTAGCTTTTGTTATTTTAAGCGTGCTAAGAAAAAAGTAAATAATGAACTAAATGAAATCGTAATTTTTAGCGACGATCAAAACGAAGTATAATATTAATCACAATCGGTATAAGTGATGAATGTGTTCCAACAAAGAAGTTAATCTTGACAGAGTACACATAAATGGTAGTGGTTGATTGACAATAAATCATGATTGCTGGCACACGGTCTTCGACACGTATTAATAACGCGTGAGCAGTAGCAACGTTACACATACAGGCTTGTCCGCAAGAAAGATGCAAAAGGCTCCGTCGTACAACGCAAGTCAATTACGTAACCACAACTTTAATGATAGTTTCATGGCATCTATCATTTCGTTCAAAACAATGATCGCCCGATTGGCTAACTGTGCAATTATGCTTTTGTAACAGCCCGTTAAAAATTAACTTTCACTTCTTTCCATCCGTGTCGTACGAAACTATATCTAACCTCGTCGCGTCGCGAGGTCGAACGTCTTTGATTCCTATGCTCGATCGATAACCATTCGAACTTATTGACCGAGTAAAATTCTCTTTCGTTTTGCGTTTACAGTTTCTATGACTCGTCGCAGAGAGTCGCTTTTTATCTTCCAGCAACATTGCTCGTTCTGCCGTTATTTCAAATTCATGCGATATTTCCTCGCTTTCGTTTTTAAACCGAAAATGAGAGAAATAACGGCTGAAAGAATGCAAATAACCGACGCAATTACTGTAAACTAAAGTTATTGTTTATTAGAACTTACGAGTCGGCAGGAACACGGCTTGTATGGTTTAGGAATGAAAGCTATACATTATCCGTGAGATCCCTAGAAAAGTCGATGGAGCCGAAAGGAGAACGAGGGGAGCGTTGAGTGACGGCACGGTGAAAGAGGGGGTTGGGGGGGCAGCGAGGGGAAAAAAGAGAAGAAAAGCCGGAGAGACGACACGGAGGACGGCTTTCCTCTTGCGTTCGACCGTTTTCATTAGAGACTCACTGTGCTGTTTATATCGTATCATAACGATCGATGAATTTCTAACGGAATGCTTTGGTGTTTTACGCTCACTTTTAAAAACATTTGATACACGAATCTCTTCTTACATTCCATGCCAAAGATATTGTTATATACACGAGTTTATCGAATAAACGCAATATTTTTATTTCTGAAGTATACGTACTATTTTGATACTTTTTAAGGTTGGACGAAAAAAGAAGTATCCTTATCCTGTATTGATGAACAGTAAATCACGACAAAAAAAGATTGCTTGAACATACGTATCATGATTCGAAAGGTTGTTTCTACTCTGGTCCCTGACCTAACCTATCGGAAAACGTGGAGTTATCAGAGCGTATATTCGTTGTTTTGCGAGCGCTTATTCGTGTTTCAATTTTATAGGAACGGCCGCTGCATGCGTTGAATCGAATTTTTCCCTCACAAGATTACCTTTGATCATATCTGGATTGTTCAAATTTCAAATTTGCCTTCGAACGGTGGTATATAACTTTCAAAATGAAACGTTAACCGGTAATTAACTACGCAAATCGCACTATGATTGAATTTTATAACACGCGTACAGACTTCATACTTATTAAATCGACGAATTACTGAAACAATGATAAAATTCTTTATTATAATTTTTTTCAAAAAATCTTCATTTCGATTAAAGCGTCGATAATATTGGCATTATGGATTCTATCACACGTACGTCCCACGATCGATAATGTAGAGTTAATTTTAATCCCCGGGATTCATTTCTCAAGGTTTCCTTCGCTATGGAATTATGCAATGATCTAAATCAAACGTATCCGTAGAAGATGAAGAAACGGGGTGTTTTTGATGACGTGATTCGAGTAATACGAGCGCAATAGCGTATCGAACATGAAACCATCCATGCTGATCGATCTTCCGACATGGCGCGACTAACTGTGAAAAGCTGCCGGCGCCGACAGCGCCGCCGTCGTCGACAACGTCGTCGTTCTCTTGCCTTCGTCTGTTCCATGTAGGTAGTGTCATTTCTCTCCTGTAAACACACTGCGATGTGTAGTCGTATCGTATTCCCCTTCGCATCTATCCCCCTCCGATAACGAACGTGTTTTACGCAGCACACCAAAATAATCCGATTACCGGGCCAAGCTGGCCTTTAAAAGGCGCCTTCGGAACGAGAAAAGGGCGGGAAAAAGGGAGGTCCTTAACCTCTTTGACTCGTTCGCTGTTTTACGTTTGATTCGACATCAAGTTTTAATGAACTCGTCCAAGCTGAGTTCATCAATTTCATAAATCCGATATATATACCCTGTTATTATTATTATTATCGTTAATTGTTTTTAGAAAATATTTCGATACATTTTCACGAATTTTGAGAATTCTTGCTTCTCGAATACGGACGTAATAAGAGTTGGAAATCTGTTTTTATAATATTTAAATTATTATGTTTATCGACCACGTTTACTCGTATTAACAAATCGTTGTTAAACGTCGAATATTCAAAATAGTCTTGTGAAAAGCCCGGGGATTATGGCACCTGTGGTCGCTCCAATTTTCAGTAGTTTGCATAATGTTAGGTGAAAGTCGAACTGGAAAGGTAAGGGCCGCTTAACGCAATCCCAAGACCGAACGTTTCTCGTGGAAAGTGAAATCTTTTTCTCTCTTCTCTGTAAATGTATTTTACCTATTTATATACATTTTGCTTATTTTGCATTGTTTCTCTTACTTAAAAATATCAGCTTCTGAGTCTTTTTTCTCGTTTGCATATTTTTCAATGTTGCATATTTATATTTTATTACAGAAAATCTGGTCGGGCTAATCACGGAGTGATTTAAAAATTTCAAGTCCGTAGAATGAACGGTTATAAACACCGTAGCCCGGTATCGTTTTTAAATAAAGCGCGTGATGGCGCGATCAGGAGAGTAGAGGAAGTGACAAGTGGTAGGTGCGCGCGAAAAAACGACCACGACCGATATCTTCGGAACGCCTGTTTATCGATTTGCCAGAGGACCGTGTACAATACCTCTTACTACACAACTTATGTTTTCACAGAGAACAGTGAGATCAGATTTCGAAGGATTGGGACGCGAAACTTATATTTATTTACTCGGATGGTATTGAAAGATGAGCAAAATGAAAAATGAACAGTCGCCATTTTTATTATCTTTCCAATTACATCACTTCCCCAAAAATGGATAAATTTACAAAATTGAAAAATTTGATTTTTGACAAAATATACGAGATTATAGATTTACCGTAGGAAACACTGTCGCTGTTGTAGAGGTTATGTGACACTGCAAGCGAAGATTATAAAAATTGTGCGAGGTTAGGTTAGGTTAGGTAGCAGAAATGAATTGTCGGTTGGTGGAGAATAAATATGAGAATGAGAAAAATATCGGAGAAGGGAAGGAGATCTTAGTGACCAATTAGTAATAAAACAAACTGCAGGCTTTCGATGGTTCCCAGTGCTCAAAAATCTTGGGTCCTCTATCACTAAAAGAGGTTAGTAGCCGTGGCAGAAAATAGGGGTTGGCACATAGAGAGCAATGGAATTGAGATTTCATTGAGAACCTTCAAAGCAGTCCTTACAATCACTGGTGCAGGCAGGTCGAGGGTGCACCTCGGTTAACCTCGTATATACGCTATTCGAAATAATTTCCCACGTATTATTAATCCATTGTACGCTCTGCTCTCCAGCAAATAAAACCTTCGATACATCCTGCTGTATTTTAACTGTTTACGCTTACCGACGTTAAACGCAATGAAATATAAATTGTGATATTTTCTTTCCGGTTATCGTATTATCCTCCATTCTAGGGAGAAAAATTTATCTAAAATATATCTAGAAGCGTGTTATCTGATAAAAAAATATAAAAAAATTGTTACTTGTAAATATCGTTGGTTTGTTAGGCTTTAAAAATTCGAGAGCTCGAGAAAATGTAGGGAGGATGAGAAAATAGAGAAATAGCTGCAGGAAGGAACTAAACACGCTTTCCAATATTTACGAATAACCGCAGTCGATTAACCAGGAAGGCGACAGCGAACGAGTGTTTGAGCCACTGTCGTAACTGGAGGGGGTGAATTGCGCCCGAAACAGTATGCGCGTGTAATATAACAGGCTAATGAATTACAAAGTGGTAGGGCCACGATAGTCAAGAATAAAACGCAACCGCTAGCAATGTTAGCCTAACATACACGGTAATAATGAATTCGCAAAATTTTGTAATTTTTTTTCTATATATTTTTATGTCGTATATCTGCATATGTATATATAGGAAAAAATTGTATCGAATATTAAAATAAAGTGTCTACCGGAAAGAATATAAACACGGAAACAATCAGCGAGATTTGCTGCGCGGTGATCTGATTAAATAAAAGTCGTGACTGAAAGGTGGGATCGATAAGCTGGCAAGATAATCGGCGAAAGAATCACAGCGACTTAATCTATAACGTGGCCCACGGTTTAGTGGCCCAGTAAAAGATGCGAACTCCTCCTCTGGAACTCGAGAAGCCTTCACTGAATCTTAGTTCAATAAACACTCCATAGAGCGTGTTACTGGAATTACCCGGCGTTAGTCTACTCGCAGATTAGTCGAGAGCTTAACGATCCCCCTGAGGTCCAATGGAAATCGACCGTGCAACTTGTTATTCGGGGAAAAAGATGATCACGCGTCATTAATTAATTCGAGAAATAAAATCGTTTGTTTATTCTTTCTATTGTAAGTTGATTTTTTTTTTTTTTTTTTTTATTCCCATCTAAAGTCCGACTAAAACCGAATCGATAATTCGTGAAATAGAAAAAGTAATCACAATCTGAATTTGGTAAATCTAATTGCAAAATCATTTAAAACATGTCGAACGAATATAAAAGACCATCTCGATAGGTCGCTGGTGTAAGTAGTTGATTTATTAGCACAATGCGTATGGAGAATTTTGAGACACCATAAAAATCGATCGGCAGTCGCCTCTTTGGTTAAACCAGCTGTTGGACTGCTGGTCCACACTAATATGCCGAGAACGTAACTACGTGCCCGTGCCTTGTAGCCCGATGGCTGCGTAGAAAAGGACAGACGAATAAAAAGCGAAGAAAGGAAAAGGAAGGGAATCTATAAGCGATGAGTGGATCTAAACTGTAGGGAGAGCGAGAAAGATGGCGACAGGGTCTGTGCAGAGAAACAACCTGAATAAGAAGGAATGAGAAGGACAGATAGACAGAGTGAGAAAAACGTCTGACGACGGAGCGAGCGGGAAAAGAGAGTAAATATAATATAACTGGGAGGAAGACAAGGAAGAGAGCGAAGTGAGCGAGAGAAGTGTAAGCTCATCACTCAGCAGAAGAAAAAGTAAGAAGTTACCAATCGAGCGAGTGAAACAAAAAGAGTAGAAAACCTAAGGGTTATCGAAAGATAGACTGAGACACAGTATGGAGCACAAGAAAAGTGGACGTGTACGATGGAAAAGAGTAGAGAAGAGTAACAGAAAATGAAACTTAATGAGAAGAACAAAAGTGTGCGCGTTAAAGAGGAGCATAATCATATGAGTCGACGAATGAGACGGAGAGACATTTATAGAGAAGGAAGGTGAGCAAGAGTGAGGGGGCAGAACCACGTGACAATCGTGCAAGAACGGTAAACGAACCAGAACAAAAAGCTTTCGTTCTCTTCTTTTCCTTTTGCAAGAGAAGGAGGGCAAAAAGGAGAAAAGTGTCGAGGAAGTTCAAGGGACGAAGTAAAACAACGTGGACCAGCGTATTCGCGTCTCCTCTTCCTTCCTTTTTCTTTCTACCTATGTATAAGAATCTACTATATCGCACTGTGTATACGTCCTGCGCATTTCAGTTTCGCGTATTCGTTGCAAATGGCACGCCGTTAACGGTATATCGTATTCGTTACAATTATTACGAACATTCGATTTTACGGTGGTTCGCCTCGGGCATTATACCTAACCCTGATGGTAAGATACCATGGCGGGTTTCGAATTCCTTTCTTGCGTAGTTTGTACTTTGATTCTTACAAACAGTTGAAGTACCAAAAGTCCTCTAACCTTACTTCATCTTCGTAATTACGATATAATGTGTACGAGATTATAAAATGCGATTATAATTGCAGAATCCAATTATTATCAGTAGATAACATAACCTCTATTACTAATTTTTCTTCTACTAAAGAACAGAGAAAATAAGAAACCCAATCGTTTATTCATTCGACTAACAATACTCGTGAAAAAGCGATATCTGCAATTCCTCGATTTCTCTTCGACTTTTCACAAATTATTCGCCTTGAAGTGTTACCGATATTCCGTATTTCCGGCACGTCTTTCGAGCGAGAACAATATTCACGGGTGAAGGTGGCTCGCAGGAGAGTCGGTCGATCGGCAAGAATTAAAATATCGAGCGTCTCGAACAGAGCGCTCGGCTGCGTGCAAGAGAACAGAGAGACAGAGGTATGGAGCGACGGAGACGAATAAATCAGCAACGAGGATAGAAGAACCGAGTAGTCCTGGCATGCTCTGCTCTCGTCCGTTACATCAGATTCTCTTTCCGTCTCTTTTCTTCTTCGCTCGTTGGTCATCGAAAAAAAGACAGACTCTCTCACTTCGTTCTGAGACAGAATAATCCGTTTTCAAACAATTTTAGCCGATGCCCACGTGTAATATTATTGAACGCCAATAGATAGTCCATCTATTCGTACAACATTCGTCGCTATTGAATCGACAGCTGCTATCCCATGTTTTCGATTATGATAATGAAAAATGGTAATTTCTTAAATCGTAATTTCGATATATATATACGATACAAAATATTTCATTCAGTACTCGCAATGTTATATCGAAATATAAATATAGATTAGAAATTTGGTTAGAAATTCAATTTGGAAATATCTTATTCCACGGTTTTCGAGTACTACGGACGCTTTAATTCCAACTGATCATCCGAGTAACCTGTAATCCTCCAATGGAAAGTCCGAATCTCTTCGGAACAACTTTACACGTCCGGTACTAGTTGAAGGTCGTTCCAGAGCAATTTTCACCCTCCTCCCTGAACTATAGTACATCCACTCGTCAGATTATACAATTCATCCAAAACATCAAAGTTTTTAATATTTATTTCCTGTTTAAATACTTGTCAATCGATATCTAACCTCAAATGTAACAAAATAATTTCGGTAGAAACTTAGGTTGGAATACTGCGTTATTGTAGTCTGTGGAAGGAGGCAGAATGAAGACAAAATGGAAGAAAGGGAGACACGAATATGTGTACATTAGAGTGAGAAAAAAGACGCGAGGACTCGTTCGTAGCGCAGAACTGTAGGGAGCGCTGTACACAGGCTGTCTTGTAATTGAACCGACACGAGCCACCGAACTTCCTGCCTGAAGGAGAGAATTACTATTTCTGGCCTCGCATCCAGGCCCGATCCTACGGGCTCGCAACCAGCCTAAGATTTAGAATCTTGTTTGTCCTCTCTCTGGAATCCTACGGTTTCCGCTTCTGAGTAACTATTTCCTTATATGCGGCTATTTTTACTTCGCATTATGGCTGCCATTTTCGACCATCGCGTTTATCTCCTCTACATTTAGAGTCTCCGATTGTTCAGAGATTTGGCAATTTTCGATTTTATATGGTAGCCGAGAAATTACGAAAATTTTGTTTTTCCCGACGCACGATGTCAAACGTGGAATGGAGGAATTTGCATGGGGAAAGCAGAACGCGAGATCGATGCGTGTAAGAATAGTAGGATCCATATTACACTGGTCATCAAAGGCCGAGCTTTCGAGGTTGCAAAGGCTCGTACTAATTTATTCAGAAATATTCACGCGGTGACGAGGATGCTTCGCGTTCGTGACCAATTGAACATACTGACCGCATTATTTTATCTGAGTATAGAAACCATATTTTTTACGTCGCTATGAACTTACTTCGCAATTTTTTAAGTTGTGGGCGAATTAAAAATGAAAAAGTTTGAATCATCCATTCGAAATGTCAGAAAGCCTTCTCTCGTTAGATCGATTTGAAAGAGCGCCAAAGAGAGGGAGAGAATGCACTGAAAGTAAGTACAAGCTTTGACCATGTCTCTGTGGGATCGTGGTGGGATTACCGAAGGGTTAAAGGGGTTAAGCAGCCAAGACCTTTCGAATTCGAGGGGCCTGTTAGGCCTCCAGCCACGGATACATCTCTCCCTTTCTTTGCGACCGTATTCATCTACTTGACGGGAAATATTGAGATATAATATTTCGAGGAGGACATTGTAGCCAATGGTGGAGAAAGGAAGTTTATCGTAGAAAATGGCTTGAAAGTTGCCGAACACACCATTCGTCTTGTAACTAAGAGTACCCTACTATGCACGCGAGATTCCTTGCGTTTCACGTACAATAACGTTCATTCCCAAAGCAACGTTATATTAAACATCTTGAAAATGATACGCTTATTTAAAGTTCCAAATGCTTACGTTATCTGAAAAATTAAGAGGTTAGAAAAGTTAGTGATAACGTGTAACACCGAACGAGATTTCTTTGTTCTATTAAGAGGTTAAAAAAAGAAATGCAGCTGAAATCAGAAATTTCCTTGAAGTTTGATTTTGATGTTTGGTTTCACCGACCTGACCGCTAACCGAAAAAATTGTGACGAACTCGCGAAGGATGGTCGAGGAAGTAAAGAAGGTATATAGTATGGCAAAGCAACGTTAACAGTGAGAAGAGAGAACGATCAACGACCGTGTGTGATAGAGAAGGATGGAATTCCAGTTTGAAGCGGGGGAGGGGATAGCCGGTGAAGAAGGGAGGAAACCGCGTGAAGGGGAAAACGACTCGACTCGGAACTCTTGTCGTAGCGGTACTCGTTTTCTCCTCGGCACTGCGTATCTCGTTGCCACGAAATTGAATAACCGCAATATATCGTGGCTAGTGCGCAAAGTTTCACTTGTCAGAGCTCGAATTTCTCGACCTCGAATTGAACGTGATTCCGAAGGGAACACGTTTTTGGAAAATCGAAAATAGATCATTTAAAGACAGCTTTAAGCTTAATTTACGATTGAAGCTCTGATTACAGTTTATAAAAATTTGGTGGATTCCTTGTGTTAATATATTTTACGTATATTCCAGTTTCTTTTTCCCTTTTCCCAATTATCGTTGATTATGTGATTCTTCGAACGGAATAAATTTCAACACTTTTATACGATTTATTAACCGATATCTCTTTCGGTATTCATGTTATGATAGTAACGAATGAAAGGTTTAAAAGTACAAAAATATTTAATGCGGTTCATTTTAAGTCTTGACTCGCATCACGTTACAATTGTACACCCCCGTTTGTCATTACTCGTACATGAAACTCAAAGGAAAAGCCTTTCCCCACTCGACCGGCCGCTGGATAGGTGCTTGGTCACGTGTTGCGCGACGCGAATGCGTAGTAGTCAGAACGTCGTTGACCGTTCAATGTTGTGGATCGAATTTGTCCCCCTATTACGGATTCCTTCTGGCTTAATATCGTAATTATTTATACACAATCCTCTATAATGCATTAAAAGCGTGATAAAGTTTTAAATATAACTACGCAGTAGACGAATAATAATTATCAGGGTTAGATTTGATCTATTGTATCGGTACTCGTCAGCGTTCTGATTTATAGACGCTTACGTCATTATGACACATAATCTTGCATTCAAACGAAATGAGTCTCGATAATGTACGATTTTATAAGATTGATGTACGACGTCCAATATTATCGATATGGGATACACCTGAGTTATCTAAATATCTAATTCTTCTAATTGCACAAAGATGCAAATATATTCATGGGGTGTAGATTTAGCAGGTGAAGGCATGATTAACGGCTGTAGTCGCGCTTCGTGCATTCTGCTTCTAAAGTCTTGGCATCCACGGAGCCCGAGAGTCCATGTTCTATAGGCGCCAACAAATTACACGGGACGACTTGGTCAAGTGTCTACCAGGCGCACAGGTTTACGAGGAGTTGTTGAGCTACCGTTAAGTATCTATTCACAAGAAGCAAGTATAAACAAAACAGACTAACAATCCCGAGTCCAACAAACGAAAAAATTGATAATTTGTTTATTTCAAAAGAAATTGTGACGTAAACAAAGGAATTTTTATTCCAAGATTTTTGATACTGGTAAAAAGATGGAAATGTATGGACGAAGGAAAACCAAGCAAAGTCAATATACGTATGTCGGTCCGAGGCAAACGGATACCGCTAGGTACAAACAAGTACGAACTCGGTGGGTCTATTTTGTGCCGTACTGCGCATCGTTCCACCTCTTTGCCTCTCCTATTCCAACCTCTTCCTGTTCCCTTCGTCAGTCCCCTCTCTACTCTAATCGACCCTTGCTCGTCCTACACAGGATAACTTTCATTCGAACAGGCTAAAACGTTACGGCATAACTTGAGACAAAGGACGTTCCGAAACTTGGTTCCGTAACCGTTTCATTCGAAATAGAGTTCCTTAATAATGCATCTTGCGAGAGGTAGCGGTTCCATCAGTTCGGTACGAGTATCCCCTGGAAGTTTAGAATAATTCGCATTACCGTGTGCCGCTATTAACCCTTGGAGCACGGTCCCTCGCTCAGCGGTAACGGGGTCTCTCGAGACCCCACACTGATATTCCACTCACTCATGCTCGAGACCCCCACCCTTATTCCACTACCTCCATCACTCCCTAGAATAGTCGACCGTAGATGAGGCTTTGCATCTAACTTTTTGGTGCAGAATATTATCTAATAATATTTATAATATTTGACATATTTTATACTGTATTTGTTACTATTACCTAGATATATATAACACCTAGACCTCTTTCGCGATTCATTCGGTAATGATTCTTTTTGTTCGTTGAGTTTTCTGTCCGTAGCTCCAGTGGCCAAGATAATATGCTTCATATTATGATAATTCATAAAATAATTCGTAAAATGAAGACATATTCGGCCGATCTATTCTTTTTGCTATCCCACTGAATACTGCTAGCTGGAGATGTTGCAACTTTCCACGCAGTCAGTTGTTTATGTTACAGCGATAAAAGTAGGGCCTGTAGACGTTGCCGCTCCTTCACTACGCTAAAATTTCGGGCCAAGCATCAGCACTAATGCACACAGCTTCGTTACAATAGATAAAAAAGTAGTCTCTAGAGACCCCGTTACCGTTTCGAAGAGTTAATTTCTTCCACATAATCAACGTTTAATTACTCGAAAAAAATTCTTCGATTTGATTCAAAATGTAGATGGTGCTAGTGTAGGCTCGCTACGTTCCTTGCATCGTGGAACCGTAAAATCTGTCCACGGTGAGATTTTAAGCCAAATATTGATTAGCAGAGTTTCGTGATTCGACGTGTCCCGTTTGCTGTCCCGTAATTGTTTCCATACAGCGTTGTGTATCGCATATTGTGCATAATCGCGTGTAATTTGCATAGGAGTCGGCGCGCGCTACCAGAAACAGAAAACCGTAATCCCGAACCGGTGAATTACGAGGTCACCTATGAAGCGTCTTTCGCTTCGTTACGTAATTAACGATCGATAAAATCCTTAGCTGCATATCGCGTATTTCTACACGTGCCTCGTTTCGCTTAAAACCGGATATCTACCAGCGATGTTTGTGAACGTTTGCTAATATTCGCCATCGTCGATCTGCCATGGTGGAAAAGCGAAGCGTGCGTAGACAGCAAACAATCGCCAACGATTGCGGGCATTTGTGAGGCAATTACCAATGGCGGTGCATCGAAGAAAATTCGCTCGTGTGCGCGCGCGCTCGATAGAGACAAATGACTACGTAGCATCAATTGTCACCTAAACTTCAACCTCTAACGCGATCGTTAAGGAACAGAAAGTAGAAATTTATTTGAAATATGGCAAACTAACTTCCTACTTTATTAATTTTTTCATGGCTCCCCCCTTAAGTATCAACCAAGTACTTTCGCAGTAAAATTTTAAAAAATTCGAAAATTTCGAAAAACGTATGTGATGTTTTATACGGTACAATGACGATTATTCACGAAAACAGTCATTTGACGGCGATACTGAAACATTTCTATGAAAATACACGCAAGTGTTCGCGAATATCTTCGAACGTTGGTCCAACGTTCGGTAAGTGGCCGAATTGTCTTCGAATCAACTCATTTTGCAAAACGTGTCTTCACAGTAATTTATATTCTTTTTCATTAATTCTGGCCCATCTCCTAATTCTTTGGATGAATGTTTCACGAAGAAAGTCTCAGGAGAAGAAGCAAGAGAAGGATCGAAAGTGAACTCGACGCGATCAATTTTTCAATGGGTGTAAGAGGCACTTTATCTTCTGGATGAGAAAAGGGTAGGAAGAAGAAAATACGATCCTACAGGAGTCACCTTTTTCTCGTGGATTTCACGCAACGGCCCCTTTAAGACCTGACAAGAAAACACGCGGCATCTCCTACTTGCCGCAAAAGTACTTTCAACCCTCTCGTTCCCCCTCCGCCCCCCTTCGCTGCAGCGCCGGTTGATGGCGGTTGTTGAGTTCTCGCTGGATACATTCATTAGATTACACCGAAGCGGAGGAAAACGTAAAAATCCGAGTTTCATCGTGTTCGAATGCCCAGCACGCGTAACTGAAAGGCAGAACGCGGATCTCTGCTTGGTTCGAATTCCGTTTACTTTTGTCTAATGAAAAAAAAAAAAGACAAAAAAGGGAGCGTCGTTATATAGTGATATAAGTGAGAAGGAGACACCGGTGATTATACCGACATCTATGTCTTAAGTACGTTAGATCACTTTCGTTTTAATTTGGTAAACCGCCATAGATGGTGCTGGGGACTTTCACTTCGGATTAATTGGAAATCGATCGTAATTTACCGTGTCATTAAATTCCACCAATTCCACCAAGTGCAGAGTCTTTTTGTAGACGAAATAAAATTTTTTGAAATAAAATAATATTACAGATAAAATGGTGGACGCTTGAAAAAGTTGGGGACGAATCGAAAATAAGTTAGGAGGTTAAACTCGATCGGTAAAAATTCCTAGACCGAATTATCGTGTAATCGTGGAAACGGAAGCAGGTATACGTGTTAAACACAGATATAAAGCGAGCAGGTAAGCCTCAGCGTGGCGATATTACCGAATAAAGGGTTAAGGGACAGGTTTAACGTTTAAGCGGGCAGAGGCCTTTTTTTGTATCCACTGCCGCGTGTACGCTACTGTGCGCGTACACACATTACAATATTTCACGTGGACGTTCGCACAAAAGCGCACGGCGCATTATCATATCACATTACGGTACTTACACGCGCGTACATCTACTAAATTCCACGTATGCCATCGGGTATAATGTACCCTTCCTATCTACCATTAAATCAAACGCAAACCACCTAGCTGGTCGGACAGTTCATTTGGTTCGCCGGTTGTACCCGCGCGCGCACACCGCTGCATTCACCACCGAAATCGTAGCTTTTATTTCGCGGCTTCCGACGAAAACAGTGGCGATCATTTTTCCACCGCGAATAATCTCAGAGGAATTCTTTGACAACGACGTTGTAATTAAATATAGATTGCTTATATAGTAGAACTACTATCGATAATTACGATAAGTATCGATATGGTAGGAAAATTCATCGATTTGGTTAGGTGATACGTATGCATAACAAAATCATTAACCGGTCGCGAGTTACTTGACATTCTCCCGGTTTATTTGACCCTATCCCCGCCCCTTAGCATAGACTCCACACCTGTTCCATGGCGAACGCAAGCGCTAGACGCATTCGATTCCGTGAGAAAAAAGGTCGCGATTATTCAAACGTAGATGGGTTTTGGATGGTGAAGTTCGTATAAGAGTTGATCGCGAGGAAAAATCGCAGTGTATCCCGTATACCGAAGGGCGTGTATGGGTTTAAACAGGAGATATAGAGGGGACCAGCGATGGAGGGGAAACGAGGAAGCGTTGAGGACTACGGGGTAGGTAGATTGGTCGACGAGAGGACGGAGAGGCGAGGATGAGAATGAGGCGGCTTAGGTGGGGGGAAAAGGACTCGGAACTCGTGTCGTAGCGGTACGACGTTCGGTCGGGTATCTCCGCATCGTGGGCCACACGCTCGGCCGGTGTCGGCTCGCATACGCGCTCAGTCGTGCTCCGGCCTCGCTTGCGTACGAACGTCTGGCAGGAGCTATTTGATAGGACAATACAGAATACGTACACAGTGTTTTCTTCTTCTGTCGTACGTCCGTGTGTGCGCGATAGTGTGTATATGTACACAGCCGACATCAGATATACACATACGTACAAGTCCATATATGTGTATACGTAATACGCGCATCTCTCTTTCCCACTTTGTCGTTCTTCGGTCATCTCTATCTTATTTTCTCGCGCAAGAGTCACACGTAGAAGGACTGAGGTGTCGCGTGCGAGTGCGAGTGTGAGTGCACAGAGAGCAACAATACAATAGTGGTGTTTAAAAACGTTACCTTGTGACTTATATCAATATATATGCGTGTACTAACAGTACAGCGACAGCAGTGACGAAGGGACGCCGAGTCTAACGTGCTCCGATTAACTTCGTTCCGTTAGTCAGCCGAGTGTGTGGTAAAGCTGAGTGTGCCTGCGAGAGCAGGAAGGAAGAACAAAGAAGCGACGTCCTCTGCCAATCGGTGGAAGCAGAGCGAGGCTTACGAAGACTGTCCCCTCCTGAAGTCTCTTCTCTGTCTCTTCACCCCTTTCTCTGTGGATTCGCATCTCGGTGCTCTCCTACTCCAGTTCTCTCTTTCTCTCTCTCACTTTCTTCATCTCTGCCATCGACATCGTGTGAACAGCAACGAGGAGTTGGTTTCGTCTCGAGGTAAAGTGATTTTGTATGACGTCACGAAAGCGATGTCAAGTTGAGAAGCCTCCATCCACGCACGTCACCTATTTGTTCCCGTACTTTTGTGACTCTCCATCCCCACTCTTCCCTCCGTTTCTCACCCCTCCGTGGCTGTTGGTTTCTTTTCCCCCCGCGTCGTTTTAAGTACAACGCGTTACGATCTTGTGACTAAGCATCGATATTACGCGCTTATGCGTTTCACGCAGCATCTATTATAAATGGATAACGTAATTCACGGAAAGATATAGGCACCTGGAATTTTTTCCATGGGCGTTACTCCCGAAGATTGATGAACCTTAAGGCTGCACCACTTCGAGTAACTCGATCAGGGAATAGCTCGCAAACGGGGTGACATGTTTTGTTCACGGTGTGTTGCGGTATCGTCGAAACGAAGCAAAGAAAGCGTCGCTTATAATTAGTGTTACACGACGGAATTTTTTTTTCTCGCAAACGTACATATGTCGAATTAATGTTAATACCATACGAATTTTGTTATTTAATATTCTAATAATATATTTTATTCGGAGCACATGTAAATAAATTAATAAATAGATCACAGCGAAGTGTCGCTTTGGGGCATAAGCGGAGACATTGTTCTTTACCGTTTAATCTGTCTTCTGTCTAGCGTTGAAGCAACGGTTTGATATATCGTTACAGCATATCTAAATAGTCCACAGCCTTCGATTTATCACGTTCAGCGGCGGCTTAGGGAATACCATTAAGTAGATTGCTTAGCTGCTATCGATTTTGTACACTTTAGAGTAGTAACGTATGATGTTAGCCAATGTGTATATCTTATTCTATATTTTACTATACACGCTCTAACTATAACTGAAAGCACTTAATAAACTAATTGAAAATTAATCATCGCCGAGAGAGAACTTTATCCCATAACCTCAATAATATTTAACCGTAACAGAAGCATGTTTAATCGAACGAAGAAATATAAATACGGCTGAATAAAAAGGGCGACTGGGAATTTCTCGGAGCAGGCCCATTGAATAAAAACTGGCTAGGTAAAGGAATGAATAGCGATGCGATAATATTTTCCCAAGCTTATAATTCTGCCTACCTGTATTCACGAAATCATTTTTATACATTGGCGTAGGACTGGATAATTAATTCGAGAATGGCTAGTAGAATTTCATAGGCCAAAGCCGTTTCGATACGATTCTCGTCGCGCTGCTGCGGTTTCCTCTGATCGTCCTTTACCTCTCTACCATTCCCCTTCCTCTCGTCCGTGCCGACGTAACATATGCGTGCAGATTTACGAACAGAGCACGTATCGAGTTATTATCGCGAGAACCGCATTAACCCCCGACTACTCGACCGGTAACAAGGAGCAGCGATACCACGAACTATCCAAATCTATTTCGGATACGTTACGGTAAAAGCATGAAACTGGTAATTGTATACAGTTATTAGCAAATTTATACACGCGATAATTCTCATCGGTAAAAGTACGCAGAAGTCGAAATGCTGCTCCAAGTGGACGATTATTGAATTTTTCACTTTTACCATAGTACGAATGTCATTGGCCGATAATTGTTGCGCGATTCGCTCACCAGAGCGCGACTGCTTGCGTATCGGAGCCTTTAAGTCCCTTTATATCGCATGCACCACATTCTTCTTGTTGGTTCGCGCCTTGTCTCCACTTACATTCAAGGACGATTCAGACGTAACTGCTCTCGTGCTCGTGCAACGTATTCTTTACACGGTTTCAGCTTTGAAAAGACAGAAAGGAAAAGTTTGTGAACAAAGGAATATAAAGTAACGTTCTTATAAGAAAAGATGAGTTTTTTATAAGAACTGAAATTGATCGTCTTTTTTATACTATTTCTTTCCTTCCACTCGATATTAAATAGAAGTTTCGTTTTTAGTCGGTAACAAATAACGAATATCGAAAAAATAAGGAAATAAAATTTTTATGAAAAATAAATATCCGTTTTAATCGCGTAACTGATGACTGATTAAACTTATAAGAGTGGCCTTCTTTTATCACAGCAAAAGTGCATTATTTTACGTGTTATGTATCATCTGATAGGGCATGTGGGCTACTTTGACTTCAAATTCAACGACTGCATCGACGTAACTATTTACCACTATATTGAGACGGACCCTCACGACATCTCACACCCGATCAACGGTAGATAGAGTCACGATATACATAACCTACTGTTTAGATAATGTATCGGTCATCGACAATTCGCTATACAGCCTAAGTAGCAGAATCACAATAGCACACTGCTACCAAGATCAGATACCACGTATTATACCTTCTCTATCTGATCTAAATTTGAAATCCATTTGAAATAGCTAATTTCAAGAACGTTCACTGATTATTTTTGAGAAATCGTTAGCAATTGAAATGTTTCGCAGAGGGCAAGTAGGTTACCGACTGTAGGTTAATCATCGATTCAAAGAATCAGTGTGCACTTAACGGTGATTTATATGATTGGTCAGCGGACGAAATACAAAAAAATCCGCACACGAACGCAGCGCACGTGTCGGATATCAGGTGAAACATATCGCAGAGTGAGATAGACGATAATTCCTCTTTAAAATTCTATGGTAGGAGGCTCGTAACTATTTACGTCCTGGTCGAGAGCATATAGCCACTTTCATAGGGCTACGCGACGCATCTGTTTGACTAGCGAACACATGCAAACCCCGTTTCTCTTTCTCTGCGCGCATTCAGACGGCAATCTAGACTGTAAGCAAAAGTATTATCGCGCATATCAGATCTGCATTGAATTACAAAGTGACTTACGAAAGGGCATCCACTCAATATCTCGAGTAAACACTCGCAAAAGAACTATGGTCTGGCCGCCGAATTAACGGTACGAAAATCCCGTTTCGACACGAATCTGTTATTATATCTCGTTGATAATTTATTTGGCATAGTAATAAAACTTTGGTCCATTTTTTCTTCAATATCCCAAGTAATGATACAACTCTTCCTGATAATGGATCGAGAAAATTTGAAATTTATTATGGAACATTTATTTATATTGCATACATTTTTTTGAGGTTATGTACATTGCATATTCTTAAATACATAGAGATAAATGTTTCTTATATGGCCATTATTATATCCCTCGCGATAACGGTAATATCAGACAGATCGTACCTTTTGATCATCGAACCGAGCTTATTTTGCATCCGACGAGAATGTTCGATAACGATTGACGATTCTTTACATTTATCTCGCGTATGATTAACGAGCACCGCCATGACTGTTTTCCAATCGAGTCTCGCGTGCTGCTTCTTTTTCATCTGCATATCCATACTCCTTACAACGAATAGTTATCGATTCCTCCCTCAGTCGAAGCTTACGCATGCACTCACATAGAATGCATAGATGGTTACGCGATTATGTCATAGATGGCAGTTATAGTGACAAAAGTTTCGTATAACCAACTAAAAACGTTCGCACGTCGCATATTTGTGACACTTTCGCTGTTAATACCATTACATTACGAAATAATCGACAACGTTGCGACAACGTCTCGATCGAATAAAAACACATCGTGTGCACTTTGATCATTACCCAATTCATTTTCGATCTTCCCCCACGGCCGCTCGATCAAAAAAATTATTTACTATACATAAACTGTATTATAAGCTATAGTTTAAATATCGTGGAAATGTTGGAAATTGTCCCGAAATGTAGAAACTCCTCGTGTTCTTTTGACTCTCGGGTGCGAAGGAACGAAAACCCGTTAGAAATTGTTCGATGCTACTCTTGCATAGCGTGAACGGGCATACATGCTTGCCAGGACGGTTCTGCACCGGTGTGGTTACTCGTAAATACACGTTTGATGCGCATGAGCGCGTGTGCGTGTGCTCGAGCAGCAAGTATGCACGTCCGCCTTAGGCCCTTCTTGTCGTCCAGTTACGAAGACCAAGGAGCGAACGCGTCGAAAGAAGAACGACGGCAGCGTGAAAGTAAAGAAAGTGGGCCGCTCGAAGTAGCGTACAACCTAGTACCCATCTTCTTCTTTTTGCTGCCACGATTCTTTCTTTCAGGAATCTTCTAATAGTAGCAAATTGCAATTCGGAGACGGTCTCCCCATACGTTGTTCCGATTTTAATTGAGGTTAGAACTGCGAATATTTAATGCTAATGTCCCGAACATCTTTTTTCGCTAAAAGCCATTGCGTTTTAACGATCCAATCGATAAGATAGGCTTGTTTAGTGGAAGGTTGAAAAAAGAGATAGTTCTAATCAAGGATTCGACGGCACGAGTTAGCAAGTGTTTCTTTTCATTTATTCTCTGAATTGCGCTCAATCTCCGGTTCGCAGCGCGACACAAACAAAACAAACTCGTGCTAATTTCTTAAGAGACTATTGATTACCGATTGAGACTCGACGAGACCGTACAGCCAGCATACGATTCTGTCGTGACGTTCAGTCACTTTTACCGACCGGTCACATTGCATTCGCAACACTGTGAAATATAAATTAATTGTGTACCATCAGATATTCTAAAAAGCTATCGTCAAGGTGATTGTTATAAAACTGGACTATGGCCAATATCAACTTAACTTAACTGCCGTCACGCTAAAAATCACATGTTCGGGATTATCGCGTGCCATGTTATCTATTAGACGTATTTAACTATAGACTTTGTTAATATATTTCATTTCATTAACCTTATGAGTTTTCACGTTTATGGAACTTACCGACAGGAGAAAAAATTCAAACGAAGATTACATCATGTTAAAGTTTCGTCGTCGGGTCAGCGTATATGCATGCGCGGAACTGAGGTTAGGAATATCTTTTATTCTCACTCGAGAATCGTTTTCCCATTTTTAAGATAGTGTTGGTTTTCTCGCTTCGGTTCTTCTTCGAGTGACAGTAAAACATCCGAGTAAAATTTCCCAGGGTCGTGCGAAAAATACCCCAATTAACCATAATTGTCTTAATGCGAGGCGAAACGTACGCTTCCGCGGCTCTAACGAAAGATAACGACGCCGAAACGTAAATTTTTGTTTTTGGATCTTTGTCGCACCTTATTTTCTTTCTCTACCTGGAATCACAATTTGATAAAAAAGAAATATGTTACTAGCGATGTAGATAACGCAAAGTAACTGACTGTCAGGTGATATGGTGATTATCTTCTCGGTTTAAATTTAATTTTTTACACATCGTTTTATAGCCAAGGAATTTCAACCACTAACTATATATTCGAAAATTGAAGGATATCTTTGATTTCTTTTGCCCCCGAATTTAATCGTTGGTTTAAATAATGATTGTAAACGAGGCTAAATAACAAATTAAACAATAAGCTGAAAAATGTATCGTGATTGTGTGAAACGTTTTGTCGTCATTGTTCCTGACCCCTTTGAATAAAATCGTCAAGGAATGGATTAGTTGGCACGGTTCCATCATCGAATGGCTTCTCGGTACTCCACGCGATTGTTGCGAAGAACATTTTATTCTCTGTATCTATGCGCAAGAGAAATAATACGTCATTTTTGACACTGCTTCCCTGCAAATTACACGTAATAAATAGTTAATTTAGTACCATTCGCTTGATACTATTTATTAAGACAATTAGACAAAAAAAAATATTTACCTCATTGAGGACCCAAATTTACAATCTTCATATTTACAAACAAGAGCTCTCTTTACTACTTTAATTTCAATAGTAATGTCTATTTTTCTTTTTGGTTAATTTTTTAAATATTTTTTAATTATTTATTTTAAGTTAATTTTCTCCACAGTTAATTACTCATTCTAACTACATTTTTTAAATTTGATTTTAAACATTTTAGCCAAAAAGTAGTTATGATGAAAAATCAATGGAGCTCGTTGTTTCTGAAAATTAATAACAATCAATCGATTGCGCGAATTTTTATTCGTGACCGTAAGCTACAGTCGAAAAGCAATATCGGTTAATTCGCAATCGAATTCGCAGGAAATTACGTTCAGCGTAGGTATATTCGCAAGAGGTCCTCGAAATGCAACAGATCAACCGAAACGATCGTTTGGAGCTAACCCCATTTCATTCGGGTTCGTATAATTTTCTCGAAATATTATCCCAATCTTTTTTCTTCCATACAGTAATTCACGCGATTTTGCAGTTCATTGAATTTCATCGGAAAATCTTTCCCATGTGCGCCATGTCTAAGTTATTCCCTTTAAAAGCCGCAAAAATATGGAGGCGATTGAATGTTTTACACTTTGATGGTTATTTCCTCCGTATCATAAAAAAGTAAGCATTCCCTTGAGCGTTTCTTCCTTTGTTATTCGAACACGATGCGGTTGCAACACACAATCCGTCCAGTTACTTCGAACTCACACACGCGCGCGCACACAGGCGCGTGTGCACACCGACGAAGTGGATAATAAAACGACACGCACGTACGCGGGCCACTACAGACCTGAAATGCACAGAAAAAAAAGAAAGCTTTACCTCTCTTTATCTGACGATTCGATTACTCAAGGCACGCTTCTCGTGTGTACACACGCATGATATTCACTTTTATGATTTTCAAAAAAGTTTCTATCGATTTTGCGTCGCATTCCGATGTACGTTTTAACCATATTTTCCACGCGGATGGCGATTCAATCGTGCTCGTCTAAGCACCAGTGGCTAATATAAATTCGACTCTGAAAAAATAACCAATAGCTCGCATCTGTTCTCGGAAGAAAAAGAAGTAAAAATAGAACTATACGTGTCTCCCTTCTTAATCTTTCGTCTCAGACGAAACGTCATACACTCTGCTTTGTTTTTGTAAGCGCAGTCATTTAACTTAATCCATGCGAACGCTCCACCGATGCACACACTGAATTTGTTAAACCCGCACGTGCGCGTATTTAACGTGCCGCAGCCAAGAGCACCTTTTGCAAGTAATCAGTAAGCATACATGTGTATATATATAGTCTTTTTTTCTTGAGGAAGTTGCTTTTCCGCTTTTAGGCGCGTTTAAAAGCAGCCATACTTTTCAGCATTTCGAATACTCGCGTGGTAAAGTAGAACACTGCAATCGTGTTTAAGGTTATGCAGATTTAGCATTTTACCGTGGTAAAAAATTTTTACGGTTGATCATTGAAGTCCATAGAGAATTTCTCTTTGAAATTAATTGTATAAAAATGAACTTGATGAAATTTTTAAATTTTATATTTCGTGAATAAGGAAGAAATCTATCGATTTACATCGACGCAAATAAAATGTGAATAATCGATTAATTGTTTCGTCAAAATGTCACTAGACTATGCGATCCACTGACAAATACGTTGTTGGCAAGCAAACGTGTTTTCCCATGACTCGTCATGCGCGATATCATACGCAATGAACCAGTTGTTTCGTGTGTGCGTGTATATATATTCACAAATGTGAGTTATAATTATGATTATTTTCAATGCGTTAAAAAAAATAAAACCTAGTGGAAAAAATATTACTATAACCCTTCTTTCATGAAATAAGGAACAGCAGTATAGATACAGCCCTGACAGGTTAGTTTCCACAGGAGGACGGTTACGGTGATTTAAAACGAGTCTATTTAACGATGAAAGCTGTGCAACATCCAGCGAGCATAGCAAACTAAGAGAGAAAGAAGATAACATTCCAGTGCGTAAAGAGAGGGATCCGTAGTAAATTTAGCGCACTGATCTCATTCTATAGTGAATCCGTGGACGAAAATAGCGGAACGGTGAATGTGTTATTAAGGTGCGTTTAGGTTGGACCAACATGTACGCGTAATCGGTTGTCGACAGCCACGCACTGCGCAGCTTGAATCTGATTCAATAAGACGTTGAACGCGTGCGCGTCACTTATCGGTATTGCGTGTAAACCGAATCGCATTCTTTCATAAATTGTCTTTACAACAATACATGTATAATGTATAGAAGATATAATTTATATTTTTTAAAAATATATAGAAATATATGTTTATAGAGAGACTAAAAATTAAAAATCCAGTAGTCGAGGAAAAATACATACATAGGTATATAGGTTATTGATATTAATGGTAATTTTCATCACAGTTCGTTGCATTAAAAATCGTCGTAGCAACTCATTGGTTCCCCTATATTTGTAATGTGAATTTTTATGAACTTCGAGTAGTTATGAATTTCTATCATATATTACATCACTTGAGATAAACGAGAAATATTTGTATCGTTGGAAGTTGCAGATTGCATTTTGATAAAAAATTTGATGAAGAAATATGACATTTTTTTATTATTCGAAAAGCTTTTAATTATATTTGCCTGTGAAAAATAGTTCATAGCTGCTACTTAAATACATCTTTACGATGAAAACCCATAATAGAGGAATCGTGCGTACGCGCATTCGTTCGTTCACTCCTGAAATGAGTTTCGAGCTGAGAGGAGTACCAGACTGGCGTGCAGGTGGCGTTGCGAACGCGACGCCAATCGAAATTTTAGGACGATGACTGGGGCTTCACTCCCAGAAACTCTGATCTCGTTTTTCTATCACTGATCTTCCGCAAACCGCTTATGGATGCATAATCATTGTTTCCCCGTAACAAATGCGTTAATTAACCAACTAATTGTTAAATTTTCTAACGAAAAATATTAACCGAAATATTTGTCAGTCTAATTTCATTATTAATATTTAAACGTAATAACAAACGTGTAATAATAACAATCTACGATTCGCAATATAACATTGTTCATTAAGCTAATTCACAGTTTTATGTTCCTCGACAATATTTTGTTTCATACGACAATGTTTCGAACGCGAAAGCTTCCAGGCTGCACTCGCAATGCACATATTCAACTCAAAGCCGTAGATACAAGTAACATTCTCGAGCTATTGACGATTCTGAATCTCGGGGATCATCGAACCATGTGACATCCTTAGAATGCAAAGCATGGCTTACAATGGCAGAAATCCAAAGGAAGCCCAAAGTGTAGGCATTCGAAGATTGGCTGCTGTGTTGCATTGCTCGATTTTATGAATTCCCTTAGGCACACGTTTCCTTCCATCGGCGTGGGCATAAATGCCACTGCCATTGGTGGCGCTCACGCGCGTCACAACCGTTATGCCACAATAATTACTAATGTCTGCATTACGTCACGCTTATATATGCGATACACTTCTTCAGGGAAATCCTGCACGCTTTGACGTCATTAATGTCCTGTGCATTTTCGATATGTTTTATGCAAATACATTTTTCCCTGCTCATCTTCCTATCGTAATAACGTATTTCGAACTCTAACCTAAAATATCTACTCACGTCGATAAATGTAATTTTACTTATGAAATAATTTAATAATATTGTCAAATGAAATCGATGTTTATTTTGTTACCATATTTTTTTCTTCTGAATCGATTTATGTGGATCGAGAACGGCACTCGTCTCGAACGTAGAGCATCAGGATCGAATATCCACCAGGTGTTTTCTATTTCCTCGGATTACGAAGGGCTTGCGTAAGGAACTGTAAGTTGCACAGTAGGTTTACGAGATGTTTGTTAAGTCTCAACGTATATATATTTTTTATAGTAATTTTCCATATTTAATGGATGAGTAATTCGAATGTCGTCATAAAACAGAGTGTTAGTGTATTAAACCACCACAAAGAGTCAGAGGGATAATTATCAAGGACGATGAATAATGCTCGTAAACGCTGCTCTCAAGATTAGAATAATCGCGATTGAGAATAAGCGAATCAGATGTGTTCCTCTGACGCATCCTTGAAGACGTTCAGCTAGAAACAGAGAATGAGCGTGCCGACAATAATAGTGACAAACATATTCTTCGTGTATATAGATCGATGCTTCCGTTTTTAGCCAATACAAAATTGACATAGCTCTGTTAAGTAGCCTCTTTAACCAGCCTGAATATGCTTAATTATAGACATGTCTCACTTGTAATGCATCTCTTGGGTATTATGATACCAAGATTTTCTTACACACGTTAGTCGATAAACGCGTATGCAAGAAACGTGAACGTGCAAAAAGCAGCTTAATTGGTAACGAATCAAAGTTATACTCGAAGATAAATATTTTGCAGTTTTCCCATTATCACTAATTTTTAGCCGTTGGAAGAATTTATACACAGTCGGTAATTTATCGATAATCTAAAATAGTTGTTATCATAGTTACGCGACGGACACAGTATCACGTAATCGTACTCTGTTCGAAAATTAAACTAAAAATTCCGGGAATAACACGATGTCTTCGAATGCACTTGCACCTTTGAATGGTACTGATTCGGACTCGGAAAGTTCATAGGTCCCGCAAGTGTACACGGGCCTCTTCCCCTGCAGCGGTGTTATCGCAGCAAAAACACGGGCATGGCAACAAGGAGAGTGGCGCGTCTTCCAACCAGCTGGTGGAACGCGTGACGTCACGCGTCTACCTACACCAACGGCTGCCTTCACCCTCTATCGATACATACTCGACTTTCTCCCTACCAGCGACAGCGCGATGCCTCCTCCATCTAGGGGTCGCCTGAATACTCACACATGCCACAATCATTTGGCATGTACAGTTGCCTGAGCAAGTATTCGAATGTTCGCCGTCTGAACTGTTACCACGTTGGATAGAAATTTCCAAAATAAGACACCACTCTTGAGAATACGTGTAAAGTTAGACAAGCATTAAACAATGTATACAAAATTGGTAAACATGGAGTGTAAACATAACCTATTGTGCGATATTATGCAAAATCTTAAGTAAGTGCGAATAAATTCTTGGATGTGTTGAGAGATTTTAATATTCATGATGGCAGTTCGAAAGATTTCTGTTTTTCTTTATTAATTCTCTTTAACATATGTGAATGCAAATAAAAAAGAGAACTTAAAAATTGTAAAATAATATTAAGTAGTACTGAATATTAAAATTATATAAATATGGAAAATAATGTAAGTATCAAATTCTGTGGGCAAACGTATGCTATTTTGATCCTAGTGTTATTTTAAAAATTTGTATTCAGTGTACATATTTCATTTGTTAACAGTTCGAGATGCATATGTTCGAATACTTTCGTGAGCAACTGTACGTGCACATTGTCGTACGTGGCACGAGGCACATGCCAGGAACGTAGCTCCCGTTGGTGCACCTCCTATAAGAGACTTGTTGAAGCGCCTTTTTTTATTTATTGACAGTCATATCGTACTTCGAAGGATAGTTAAACTGATTAGTTTTAACGTGTAAGTAAACATTTGCATTTTTTAGTTTGGTTTCAATTGTAGGAAAATAGCAAATTTTATTTTGCGTGAGATGCAGAGGAGATATCAATTATCATAAATTACATAGAATATGTATGTATTATATATATATCATTATATTCCCACCTTGACGAATAAGAAAATATTAGAAATCGCGAGAAATTCATTTTCTGTCTCATTTCCACCCTATAAATTGATACGATCTATAACATTGATCGTCATTGATAGATTGATTGATCGTCATTCAACGAAAATGAACAGGAATTATATAGGAAGGCAGCAGGCATTTGTGGCACGATCCTGATTCGTAGTGGATACACAAGGAGGCTGGTGGGGTAGCCGAGTATCGACGACACGAGCCGATCCGTCCCCACCACTTTACCGACCGATCTCTGGCTCGAGTCTAGAAAAGTGGTAGGGCAATAGTGGTGGGGATAACATCTGCTCTTAGCGTGATTGCCGTGTATTGATGTGGCTTTATGGCGCGCGGCAGGCTGTGGGCAACAAAGTAAGCTTACGGTCGTTAATGTTCCCTACTACGTGAAATTCGAGGCCGTCGGAATATTGCGCCGCGTACAACTCAACATGTTTCATCGCGTTCCAAGCGAGATTTGCAAAGTTACGGCACAAACTGGCTTCGACGAACAAGAAACGCGAAGACCGTTTGAGGATCACTTTGGTCAAACCTAAAGATTAACATATGTAGAGTATCGACAAATATATATATATATATATATATATATATATACGTATATATATAAATAAAGTATCAGGATTGGCCTACGGGGGACGAATTACGCGTGTAGAAACGATGCCGTAATAAGCGCGTGTAATAGCAATCATAATACTCTTTTATACATTATATAATGGTTTCGAAAAATCTGTTGTTATACAAATAATGTTTCATGCAGTATTTAATGTTACATAATCAACCAGTGTTAACAGAAAAACTGTTGTGTAACTGTACTTCCGCTCGATATGATATTAATGAAAAATATTTTATTGCCTTTTTATACAATTTAGGTTATGATAATCCTGACACTATTTTTAGCACCTTTTTTTTAGGAAAGCATTAAATTTCAAACAACAAGTGCCTCAAACCTACACAGCGATCAATTTGCCATTGATAATGCAGATGTATGTACAACTCATACGAAGTAATAACACAAGGGAATGAATCGATTAGAGGGAGCTCGAAATAGCGTATTTTGCCTCCCGATTTCCTTCCGTTCTCGCATTTCTCAAGTCTAGGGTGTGTTGTGTGAAATCAGTGATTCGGAGAAAGTGAAGGGTGACATTCTTTTCGTGTATTCCTCGCTTTCGTGTTACTGAATCGTTTCTAGATGCTTGCGTGTTCATGCACATCGGATAGAAAATTCGACAAAATTTCTCCTCGGATTTTTTTTATCCCCTGAATTTTCCAACCTGTTGCGTCGTGCTTCTTTTTTTTCTATTTCGTTTTTGAATACTATTGAGATAATATGGCGAAACGTGTTTTTGTAATATCGAAAGTGAGCGTGGTTTTCGTTGTGGTCGTCGTGTTGAAGCTGCGCAGAAAAATACGAGAACAGAGATTAGCGTAGAAATTGGAAATAACTTACTTTTTATAGATCATCCAGATTTTTAGACAAATTTTATTTCATTCATGGATCATTCCAAAAACATTCACAATTTTCTTTTTCCGTGAAGAAGAAGGAAAGGATGAATAAAAATGAATAAAAAAGCAAAATTCGTGGAACAATGCGCAGTGAAGAATGAAAGAAACCAAGGTCGTTTAATCGCCGCTTATGGCTCGTAAACTTAACAAATGCGTCAGTCGGTCGATTTGATTTTACGTAAGACTGCCTTGCTCTACCTCGTATGTTGTACAATATGTAATTATAGTACTAGTGCATTTCAAGTTCCTTCGCTGGACTTCGGTTTCCGTACTCGTGGCTGCAAGCTAATTTCGCAATCATCAAATGCATCGACACGCGCATTTTTTAACTTCGTATCATCACCGTGTCCTTGATATATGCACGAGAATGTGGGCCTTCCTGCGCAATCTATTTTATTAGAAAACGTTTTCACTAATCAGATAAATTAAACTCTATTCGAGTAACTCGCCGATTATAACCAGTCGTGCCAATAATTAAACAATGTGACAATTACCTCTACTTCCGCTTGTCGCAATGAACTGGCCATTGATGTGCGTATAAAAGTGATTATTCTAATATTGAATATATGTTAAATAAATTCAGAGCAACCTATAATATTTCTTTTTACGTCCATTTTGAGACATATTACGTTTCGTAGAATCTTAATTTCGAGTTACTCTTCTCGATGATAGGATATCGCTTCACTGATGACATCATTATGATAGCTCGCGATACTTTTATTTATAGTGATTAGCAAGGAAGAAACCATTCTAAACGTGAGCAATATTCCTTTTCCAGATGTCTTCGCTTATTGTGGCTCCAGGAGAAAGTCATCTAAACGACCACGACCTATTTAACAATTGACTAGTGCAAATTTAACAGCAGTTTTTATGCCGTTTAAAACGATAGAAATTTCAAAGAAATTTCAAGAAATCCTGCGGATTTCGGAAAGTCGAGCTCTTAATATCCGCTAATATCCTTTACCTCGACGATATTTCAATGAATTTGTTAAACTTCCAAAGCTGCATTTCATACGTAGCAATGAAAGTAGTAATTCTGAAAAACGATAGTGTATGTAGAGAGGAAAGAATAAAAAAGTATGAGGAAAAACGGAAAAATTGTAACGGACTCGGGAAAACGGTACCCATGTCCTTCATAGAAACGAGTCTTCTACGAGTCCATGGTTCTTTAGTGTGGATCTCAAAGAATCTTTGTCTCTCGAACACGTTATCTCGAAAACATCTCAATTCACAGAGTATCGTGCCATCAACTTCCTTCTTGTGCAGTTGATTTCTGACTCGCTAATTGCAGTTCCATGAACCTGCAAAAAAGATTTTCTTCGATTATTTCGATGAAATCGAGTCATTAAATTTTACGTCGTTTCATAATGCAATGTTATACTTAGACTTTATTTCGTTTTGGTCTTAGGAATGTTCGACACAAAATCCAAGGATCACAGAGTTATCTGTTTTCTCGTTATCAAATACTGACATATGCGGGGAGATAAAACATGTAAGGCTCGATTAAAAGAAGTGCATTAATTCGAATGAAATTCAAAGTGACGCGAAGGGGTGGTGCACGATAGCGGTCTGGATGCTTCGAAAAAAGAAACTCGTTTGTTTCATTATTCGAATTCAGTAAAAGTACTCACGTTGGCGCAATTAACGAGCTCTGGCAAGAATCTTCACTAGAAGATCGTGTGCGTGCGTTTTTATGCACACACGCGTAGGATTCTTATTCGTCGCTATCACATAGGGTATCTTCGGTTAAGTGTCCACCAGTGTGTTCGAATAGAAATATTTCTGAACAATATTGCTGACGAATCTGTAATGATATATGTATATACGAAACTTTACATCCAACAAACCTCTGTTTAATACGGGTGAAATGTAACGTATATAATTTTATAACCTCAAATGTGTCATTGACATCCTACAAAAAAAAAGTAGAATAAAAGAAAGAAAATAATTTAAATGATTAGTTTTTTGTCCTTACTGCGTATTATGAACGATTTCTTTGTATAAAAAGAGAAAGTAATAGCATCTTCCTCGTCCCTAAATGTACACGTTCCCGTAGCACGGCGAATTATGTATGTAGATGTGTGTAACCTGCCACGCTTGCAGACGGCATGCGCGCATGCGCAAGCCGCGCGTAGTACACACAGCTAATCGTGACGTCATGTAACGCCCGATAACACTTTTGTTGTCGTCGGCCTATCGTCGTACGTATGCGACGATTACGCGTGACGCACAGTTCTGTCCGGGACACCGACCAAGTCTGACGCAGAGTTCGAAATTTCAATTTGTTGATAATTTTGCAGTTTTATATAACGGAAATTTTACACGAAATAAATTTTGTCGAATTTTCGTAGCTTGTTCGTCAAGTGTTTACGAGTATATAGTTATCAAGTATATTGTTAGTCGATCAGTTTTCTTATTTTGCGTAGTCGCGTGAAACAAAGGAATATGGAAAGTGTAGTGAGTGTGTAGATCCGACGTTACAATTTTGCATAGCTTGAAAGTGAGTTTCAACCATCGACATATGTACAATATTATTAAATTGTGTATAGCTTGACGTTTCACTGACGTTGTGCGTTGATTACTGATAAGCGATTATTGAAACGACCTTTGAAAGTGTACATATAATGATTCAACAAATTTTTGTTAACATATCGAATTATTGGTTAGCTCTTTTTTTATAAATTTTATAATAGATATTCGCAATGTATGTAATTCCTGCAGTTATATAGCAATAAAGTGGAAATTTGTGCGTCAAAGCGATAAGAGCGAAGCATAATCTGTAACGAAGTTTTGTTCCAATTATAAGTACATTTATCAGGGTTTAATCAATGCGTCACATGCGCTAGCAACTCATAGGCGCGAAAAAGGATCCGATGAAACATACCTTGTAGCGCAGTCGATAAAACAGAGTAATCAAAATTTAGCAAGTTATCAATTAAATCGTTACCGATTAATTTCTATTTGTACAATAAAATTCCATCATTATCTTCTACGGAAGTGGAAAATTACTCGTGAAGAATATGTCATACATTTTTTTTCTCCCAATGAAAAAATCAGAGACCCGTACGCTCGCATAAACTAAGGTGATACATTGTGAAAAAATAAACTGTACAACGATAATCTTAACAATATACGTAAACGAGTCGAAGCGGATAATAAATATCGATGTACGATAGAGTAGCATCATTGGTGTACTCGGTTCAGCGTCCGCATTTATTTATAAGCGTGTAAAAGTGCCTCGGTGATTTCTTTTTAGCTGCACATTCCTTTCAAGGCCCCTGTAGCGAACAGACGCGGTCAGCAATGGTGTCTGACCCGGCTATCCCCGTGCACCAACCGCTTTCTACTTTAAACAGTTCAATATGGAGTTCCCCAATGTCTGTTTTCTTATTCTCCACTTTGTGTTTAATTCTTTATTTCTACCTCGAGTATCATTGGTAGTAGCTGATGAAAAATCCATTACCTAAAACAATTTAATAATTATTTAAGGTTATGTTTCGGTTACATTTTTATGAAGATAAGTAGAAGTATACGATTACATAGTGTTCGAAGACAATTAAAAAGCGTATTTCGCGTTTGAGAGCAAGCAGTGATCCTCAAAAGGTTAAGTATATCTGTATTTTAGAATGACGCGTTTAAATTGATCTAATTCCGGCCGAGGTCAAAACATCGTTTAATTGCCAAACACTACACTACAGTAATGTAAGATTAGATGTAACAGTACTAAAGTGACGTAGTTTTTAAAACAATTCTCGTAAGAATTGGATGACATCCAGTGAAACTGAGGATTAGAAATTATTATTTGTTGTTTATGGCAACTTTAGAATTATCCCCATTAAAGTCTGATAATCTTAATTAACGACGTTCTCTCGCATTTACTAGACGTTCGTGGATTATTTTATTTTATTATCTCGATTTAAATTTACACGCTAAATTTAAATTCGATAATCCATATGTAATTGGCAAATTTCCTTTTTTCGATTTAATTTATTTGCATTGCATAAATAATATCGGTCGAATCAACAGTTACGTTATTTCAAATAACTGTACCGGATAAAAATGAGGAGGAAGCAAAGAGAGAAGGCACAATGTGCGAGAAAACGGTGAAGCATATATGTATATGTGTAGGTAACACGCAAGTAAATCTACGGGTAGGAGAAGGGAGAGGACGACGCGCACGAGTCAGCGACTCCATAGCAGAAACTTTACAGGTTAGGTAACGTGTATCCATGGCGACTTTTTTCCCCACGGAGAAAGTTAGTTTAGGTATACTTCGAGCATAAAATCATCTTTCTGTGTACCATTATTTTTACGGCAACTTAATTAAGTAATTTTTCCGTTGTTAGTTGGGCGTTTTTAATTTTCATAATCGTATTAGACATCATTGAAAATTACCTAGAGTTCTATAGCCTACAATAATAAAATCATGATAACAATCTTTTGCTTTGTTAAGATACTACAAGGAATTCAATTTATCATCTCGAAATAGTATTTCCATTACTTACTCTTCAATAACGAAATAATAGTCATTTTTATCAAGCGTCACAGAGCCTTCGATGTGTTTAATGTACACGGCCGCCATCTTATCGGCTGACAAAAGTGTCGGAGGTGCCATCTGTTGGCTAATTGAGCAATTTATTTTCGGAATTATTTCCGTCTATACGTGACTCAGGCGGTCATTCGTGGAAATTATTTAAGGAGGGATTCGTTTTCCTACTAAATGTTGATTATTAGGTTGGAAAATATGAATGTGACTCACTTTGTAAGAAGAATGTGCAACTACCAGTTAACGAGGCAAATACTTTGATGTACATTAACTGAATATTTTTTAGATTGCAGATTTAGTTACTTGCTTTCTACGCAGTTGTTTCGGCCTACTATTCGAATGAACAATATAATTTTATTTAATTTTCGTAGTCAACCTTATATCACAGTTTACACAACCGTTATACAGAACCGTACTGTTACTAGAACAAATCGAAATCGCTTCACAAAATTTACGCCATTTACGCAATTAACACATATGAAAAGAAAGCGTGAAATATTAAAAAAAAAAATACTAAAGTTCCTTAAAACTTATCGCATTCGAGAATCCCATTGCTTCACTAGGTATAAAAAGTATGCGCTCTATAAATAGTATATTACACAGTGTCTTAATCGTTCACGCATGCACAGTATTTGTAGAATCATCGATATCTTGTCAATTTGCGAAAACAAATTCCATCTAAATTTAAATCCTCGATATGACTAAACGAATAATTATTTCTAGTATTTCTTTTCTAACAAAGTAATGCAGTTTGATGGTTTATTAAGCTATGAATAAAGCGTATATAAATACACTAAGAGCTTTTTCGAGGCAACTGTATCGTTGGTTGGTTGGGTAGATGCGGACGTTACGAAGCGAGTAATTTGTTCTCGTTTTGCAAAACGCTACAGTTAGGGAAAAGTGCAGCTATGATCACGAACGTTTATTTACTTAAACTACATCTATTATCTGCCATTTTTATAGTGACCGTACAATCTGAGCCAAGTTTGTTAAAATTTCGTCATCGACGAGAAATTACGACGAAGAATATTGACCATCAATTGCTATCACTGCTTTCTTCTCCATAATTATAAGTGACGAAGTTGTAAATATATCAATACGAGATATAATATAACAATTTCTACATACAATAGTTTCAAAAAATCTTGAACTAAATTTTCGAAATAAATTGCTTTTTAATTTTTTAAATCTATGAATTCTTGCTATGTTATAGTGCTTACTATGAACTATAAATAACGCATCTTATGTATTTATTGCGATAAAATATACGTTTGGGTACACGAACTGTTTCAAAGTGGAGCACAAAACGAATCGTAACGCTCATTTTAAATGCGAAACCGTTCTCTTCTCGAACTCTGTTTCTTGATCAAAGATTCCTCGAGTTGGAATTTGTTCTTGTGTTTCCTTCATCGGAACACAATGGAAATACTCGATACATTTAGATCACTATAGAGCAGGAAAGGATACAAGAATTTAGCCCATTGTTAATGCGAAATACGCACCGCGTAAACGTGAAACGTTAAAAGTGAATACGTACTTGCGTATCGCTACACTGCCCTCTATGGGTCGTCTCTTTTACCGTCTCTCGGTAATACCGTTAGGTCTACAACACAGTCAGATTTCTAGCCATAAAAACAGAAAGCAGATAATGTAACATCGAAGAAATCACGCTTTAAAAAATACGATATCAGCGTTATTTTAATTACTCGTTTCTGTGATTGCTTTTTCGAAATGAAAAATTTTTAAATTTTGTCTACCTATTTTTAAGTCTAGTGACATATTTCCAGCGCGAAGGTAAATAATTTTGTATTTTCTTTTTCGTTTCAGACGCTAAAATGAGATTAGAGGAAGATCTTGTGATTCGTAGGAGCAGACCAACGATGATTTCTGCCAAATATCGCGCAAGGGAGGAACGTCGACGACTGTTGAAAATCTCGGCTGGCAAGCTGAGAAGAATCGAGGATCCGGAAGCCAGTCTGTGCAGATCGGTTCTTATAAACAATGCCGTTAGACGATTGCAACGCGAGAATCGGGATGAAAAGACGAGAAATTATGGGCTTCCGGTGGTCACGTATCTAAATGACTCCACCAAAGAGAATAATGTTTCCAGCAATCTTATCGTCGGAGTAACGGACGACGAAGCATCGTCAAGGAAGAGGTTAGTTTAATTTTTAGTTAGAAATTAAATTTTAATTTCTAATGCTTGTTGGCGGTTGATTAAAAATACATTCGTAATCATGCTTTTTGGCGAGCGATACAAAAAGTGCAGGAGGACCAAATTTTAAAATAGAATATTTACGTTTTACTAAATGAATAGAGAGTGTGAGAGAGCTTGCTCGTGATTATTAGTAATTCGTTTTACATAAAATAGATTGCGTAAATGACGACAAATCGTGTGTTGTTGCGTAATATTTTTAGGTGTCTGTTGACTGTCGCGTAATTTCTCTGTAATTCCCAAGATAATCGAATTTCTTAGAAATGTTGTATTTTATGTTTATAGATTGAACGATGACACGAGGAACGATGGAATCAGCTCTAAAAGACAAAGGCACGACGACCTTGATCTTCAAGACGACGTGTTCAGCGATTTTTACATCTTGCCGCCAACTCCGCGACTACTCTCTCATATCGATGAGGTCCAAGAACCCGACTCTCCTCATCATCACCATCTAGTGTATCCCGAGGATCGTCTAGGCTCTGTGGACGTCCGATCGGCAACGACGATCATCAGTACCAGCACAGCGAACACGACTACCAATAATAGCACCAGCACGACTACAAGTAGTTGCTGTAACTCCGTCATGTTTCCTAGCGAGCTAGACGGCACTAACAGTCCATTGACAAGTGTTACTAGATCTAACGACGTAGGCATGATGGAGTCTTCGGACGTAGTTGATCCTGACAGAATCTGTGATTTCGCGAGGTTCGCGGACTCCGCAAAGAGCCTGGAGGAACGTTTAGTTGAGTTACAATCGCTGGATGAACATTTTGACCTAGCTAAATTTGAAAGAAATAACAATCAAAGTTGCGGCAGAGCTTTTCACGACATCCAGACTTTCCACAGTTTAGTACCTGGACTGGAAACCTAGAAGGGAGCCTCGTGCCTCGAGCACCATCCTCTCGTCGTGTCTGGCTCGACGGAGAAGCAAAACCACGACCACGATAACGACGATGAAGATAGACGGCTTCGCGGCACATACGAGGAATCACGGCGAGGATGAACCTGGATTTAGAGTGTGGACTCTCTGTCTGGAAGATGGCGCCGCCTATGGTACTCAGGCTTGATGGAATAAGCATCGTCGACTCGGTTAGATGACCTATTAGAGGACCTGTTCGGTGTCTGCGGAAGTACAAAGAACGTTTTTTGATATCGAGGAATGAATATGTGTTAGGGAAGAAAATTTAGACCTGCTCAGGATTTATATTTTGTCCTTTAATTTGCCGGGTCGTTTAACCAGTGTCAACGATTGGGAGACTGCGTAGGAGGACGAATGAAAGGTTTTCACGGTTTACACGAGTTTTCAGCAGTACAGAATTCAGTGAATAGGACATTTGTTCAGGGTGTGGTGCATTTTCGATATGTACGTAACCAATGATTGGTATCTTATAACGTTGGTCGTACGACTACCGGTACCAAAATGTCCTGGAATGCGCATTACATATATAATTTGTATATATTCGAATACGTTTCTAAGAGCACGTTAACGATTATATTATAGATGAATTTGTAGTGGACATTTTTTTCGGAGAAAGTAAAAAGGAACGGCCGACGAATATGAGAAAAATGCCGAAGATGAGACGTATGCGTCTGTTGTATATAAATGCCTTTAGAGTAGTTGTAAATCGATGTAAGCGTGATATACGACCGAAATCGAATGAATTTCGCTATCGAGCGATGATGCCACAAATGGCCTTCAAACTTTGTTAACTATGTTATTGTCTTTCTTTTCATTCTTTTTTGTGCTTTTCCTCGCAATTCTTGGAGACAAAGAAGAGATTAATTCTGGGTCTCTTAAAAAATTATCGCTATCCGAAGTGTGATTTTTTTATAAATCACAAAACATTGAACGACGAGAAATCACCACAGTTATTTGAGAAAAGTATTTCTATCCGTTAAAGTATTTTGTTCCTCCTTTTTGTTTTTTCCTCTTTTTTATATTATTATAATTATCATTATCCACATCATCATCATCATCATTATATTATCATTGTACTATTACATTATTACTATTATTATTATTAATATTGATATCATTATTGTTATTATTATTATTATTATTATTATTATTATATTTTTATTATTATTTTTGTTTTTATCATCGTCAACATTATCATCATCTTCATCATTACAATTATTCTTCTTTTTATTATTATTATTGATATTCTTGTGTGGTAATTATTGAACATTTGTGTTTCTCGCGTGGCATTTTTTTTTTTTTGTTATTTTTCTTCTTTGTATTAACAATGATAAAATTGTTAATTGGTGTCAATTTGTACAATTTTGAATTTTATCACGTTGAAACACGTGGTTTGTACGATTTGTATACATGCTCATGTATATAATAATGTTCGTTTTTAAAAGTACGTAATAAGTTCGTTACAATAGAACGCGTATACGTTGGCACGAATTTCGTGGACACCGCGATGCAATAGTACGACTCCCTGATTTTCCTTATGGAAAAATATCAAAAGCGACCGCGAATCAATCTCGGATATCAATTACACGTATGCGAATACACGATATTGATTTACGGGCTTCGGTCATTTTGCGTTAACGAATTCGCAATGGCGCCGTTAAGTTTCAACAGTGCCGGTTTATGAGCGAATACTTCGAATAACGAAAGATATCGTTCGTAAGCTGATCTAAAACTGCACTGTTTCAATGCGTTTCTGCCCCCGTTCACAAAAGTGCTAAAAAGGAATTGGACGTCAATGTCACGCGTGTAATCATTTTTCTACGTTTTATTTAATCAACAAATTTTGTACGTTTTGCACACAAAAATTTGACGATTCGTTCACGGAACACCCGCTGTTCTTCTTTTCCCTTTTTCTTTTTGTACGAGAGAACAGCAGATGCATTTGAATCCTTTGAGCGTTGGTGCGCTACCTGGTGACCGGCGTAACAAGCTGGAGGGTAACCGCGAAAATGCATATTGTGTAATCGATGATCGAAGGCATTGTGGATGTTTGTAGCGAACTGAAAACCCGGTAAAAGGAAATAGAAACAATGACGAAAGCGTGGAAACGATGCAAAAAGAAATCCAATCTTCCTTTCGAACGTCTGAACCGC